>NC_047122.1:329478-629478 GCF_902500255.1 Thalassophryne amazonica
GAAAACACAAACACATCTTAACCTACAGAAAACACAAACGCATCTTAACCTACAGAAAACACAAACGCATCTTAACCTACAGAAAACACAAACACATCTTAACCTACAGAAAACACAAATGCATCTTAACCTACAGAATACACAAACACATCTTAACCTAAAGAAAACACAAACGAAACTTAACCTACAGAAAACACAAACACATCTTAACCTTAAGAAAACAAAAACATTAACCTACAGAAAGCACACACACATCCTAACCTACAGAAAACACAAACATCTTAACCTACAGAAAACACAAACGCATCCTAACCTACAGAAAACAAATATCTTAATCTACAGAAAACACAAACACATCTTAACCTACAGAACACAAATGCATCCTAACCTACAGAAAACACAAACGCATCCTAACCTACAGAAAACACAAACGCATCCTAACCTACAGAAAACACAAACGCATCTTAACCCACAGAAAACAAAAACACATCTTAACCTACAAAACACAAACGCATCTTAACCTACAAAAAACACAAACGCATCCTAACCTACAGAAAACACAAACAAATCTTAACCTAAAGAAAACACAAACGAATCTTAACCTACAGAAAACACAAACACATCTTAACCTACAGAAAACACAAATGCATCTTAACCTACAGAATACACAAACACATCTTAACCTTAAGAAAACAAACACGTTAATCTACAGAAAGCACAAACATCTTAACCTACAGAAAACACAAACGCATCGTAACCTACAGAAAACACTAACGCATCCTAACCTACAGAAAACACAAACGCATCGTAACCTACAGAAAACACAATCGCATCTTAACCTACGGAAAACACAAACGCATCTTAACCTACGGAAAACACAATCGCATCTTAACCTACGGAAAACACAAACGCATCGTAACCTACGGAAAACACAAACGCATCCGAAACTACAGAAAACACAAACACATCTTAACCTACAGAACACAAACGCATCTTATCCTACAGAAAACACAAACGCATCTTAACCCACAGAAAACACAAAAGCATCTTAACCCACAGAAAACACAAACGCATCTTAACCTACAGAAAACACAAACGCATATTAACCTACAGAACACAAATGCATCTTAACCTACAGAAAACACAAACGCATCTTAACCTACAGAAAACACAAACGCATGTTAACCTACAGAAAACCCAAACGCATCCTAACGTACAGAAAACACAAATACATGTTAAGCTAAAGAACACAAACGCATCTTAACCTACAGAAAACACAAACACATCATAACCTACAGAAAACACAAACACATCTTAACCTACAGAACACAAATGCATCTTAACCTACAGAAAACACAAACGCATCTTAACCTACAGAAAACACAAACACATCTTAACCTACAGAAAACACAAACGCATCTTAACCTACAGAATACACAAACACATCTTAACCTACAGAAAACACAAATGCATCTTAACCTACAGAATACACAAACACATCTTAACCTTAAGAAAACAAACACGTTAACCTACAGAAAGCACAAACATCTTAACCTACAGAAAACACAAACGCATCGTAACCTACAGAAAACACAAACATCTTAACCTACAGAAAACACAAACGCATCGTAACCTACAGAAAACACAAACATCTTAACCTACAGAAAACACAAACGCATCGTAACCTACAGAAAGCACACACACATCCGAAACTACAGAAAACACAAACACATCTTAACCTACAGAACACAAACGCATCTTATCCTACAGAAAACACAAACGCATCTTAACCCACAGAAAACACAAAAGCATCTTAACCCACAGAAAACACAAACGCCATCTTAACCTACAGAAAACACAAACGCATATTAACCTACAGAACACAAATGCATCTTAACCTACAGAAAACACAAACGCATCTTAACCTACAGAAAACACAAACGCATGTTAACCTACAGAAAACCCAAACGCATCCTAACGTACAGAAAACACAAATACATGTTAAGCTAAAGAACACAAACGCATCTTAACCTACAGAAAACACAAACACATCATAACCTACAGAAAACACAAACACATCTTAACCTACAGAACACAAATGCATCTTAACCTACAGAAAACACAAACGCATCTTAACCTACAGAAAACACAAACACATCTTAACCTACAGAAAACACAAACGCATCTTAACCTACAGAATACACAAACACATCTTAACCTAAAGAAAACACAAACAAATCTTAACCTACAGAAAACACAAACACATCTTAACCTTAAGAAAACAAAAACATTAACCTACAGAAAGCACACACACATCCTAACCTACAGAAAACACAAACATCTTAACCTACAGAAAACACAAAAGCATCTTAACCTACAGAAAACACAAACGCATCCTAACCTACAGAAAACAAATATCTTAATCTACAGAAAACACAAACACATCTTAACCTACAGAACACAAATGCATCCTAACCTACAGAAAACACAAACGCATCCTAACCTACAGAAAACACAAACGCATCCTAACCTACAGAAAACACAAACGCATCTTAACCCACAGAAAACAAAAACACATCTTAACCTACAAAACACAAACGCATCTTAACCTACAAAAAACACAAACGCATCCTAACCTACAGAAAACACAAACAAATCTTAACCTAAAGAAAACACAAACGAATCTTAACCTACAGAAAACACAAACACATCTTAACCTACAGAAAACACAAATGCATCTTAACCTACAGAATACACAAACACATCTTAACCTTAAGAAAACAAACACGTTAATCTACAGAAAGCACAAACATCTTAACCTACAGAAAACACAAACGCATCGTAACCTACAGAAAACACAAACGCATCCTAACCTACAGAAAACACAAACGCATCGTAACCTACAGAAAACACAATCGCATCTTAACCTACGGAAAACACAAACGCATCTTAACCTACGGAAAACACAATCGCATCTTAACCTACGGAAAACACAAACGCATCCTAACCTACGGAAAACACAAACGCATCTTAAACTACGGAAAACACAAACGCATCTTAACCTACGGAAAACACAAACGCATCTTAACCTACGGAAAACACAATCGCATCTTAACCTACAGAAAACACAAACACATCTTAACCTACAGAAAACACAAATGCATCTTAACCTACAGAATACACAAACACATCTTAACCTACAGAAAACACAAACGAATCTTAACCTACAGAAAACACAAACACATCTTAACCTGACCAGACCTGATTCTGACCAGAGAACACCATTATAAACTGAGCTGATGCTCGTTGGAGCACGTTTTGTATAGTTGCGCTGGATGAGAAAAGTCCTTTCACCGTGTGAGCCCGTGAGAGAACTCCGTGTGAAGTTCGCTGATCCACAGCAGGATTGTTTTCCACTGGCGCGGCTCCACCGAGGCCCGAGGCGCCAGCGCAGTTCCACCGGCGCGGCTCCACCGAGGCCCGAGGCGTCAGTACAGTTCCACCGGCGCGGCTTTACCGAGGCCCCAGTGCGGAGTTATCTGACCATGGGTCCAAAGAAGGCACTGACGGCGGAGGAGGGAGACGATATCAAGAAGTCCCTGGACTTTTTGTCTGAGGAAATCTCTGTTGTTAAAATGCAGCAGAAATCCATTTTGGAGCTGGTGGAAGAAGTGAAGGCTCTCCGGATCCAGAATGCCGAGAAAGACCGGCGTCTGGTGTACCTGGAGAACCGTGTTGCGGAGTTGGAACAGTACACAAGGATGAACGACGTTATTATTACAGGAATTCATATTAAACCTTGATCCTACACACGGGTGGTGTCTGAAGACAGTGGAGGGGAGGCCAGCGAGCAGGAGGCCAGCTCAGAGGAACAACAGGTGGCTGACTTTCTGCAATCTAAAGGTATTCAAATGGACTGTAATAACATTGAAGCGTGCCACCCCCTGCCCAGGAGAGAGGATGGAGACAAGCGAGCAGTTATAATGAGGTTTGTCAACAGAAAACATAAAATGGCATTGTTAAAACAGGGACGGAAACTCAAAGGAACAAACGTATTCATCAATGAACATCTGACCAAAAGAAACGCAGACATCGCCAGGAAAGCTCGTTTCTTAAAAAAGCAGGGAAAAATTCAACAGACATGGACATCCAACTGCAAAACATTTATCAAATTGAATGGAACACCAGAACAAGTGAAGGTTATGGTAATCAGGAACATCGAGGAACTGGACAAATACGACCAATAAGGTATGAGGACACAAACACATCACAACACCTTGACACAGACCAGAGGAACCTATTCATCTACTACATCATCTACATCTGGAGACAAGAAGGATATAACTCAAAGGATTGCTGATCATGGAAAAGTAGAACTGAGAACATTTAAATACACAGACCACAATGTACTGGACTTGGAGCACGATATAGACCCGGACAATAATTTCTTCTCAAATATCAGTGACAGTTGTTGCTATTATACAGATGAACAGTTTAATCGGATCATTAAAACAGATAACAAATGATCAATAATCCATTTCAACAGCATAAGTCTATATGCAAACTTTAACAACATTAAAGAATATTTAAGTCAATTTAAAAAAATATTTAACATAATTGCTATATCTGAAACATGGATCAATGAAGATAAAGGAATGGATTTTGAACTGGATGGATATGAATTTAATTGTGTAAACAGAAAGAATAAGAGTGGAGGAGGAGTGGCTGTGTATGTGGATAAGAACATGGATTATAAAATAGTAGACAATATGACAACTGTGATTGATAACTTATTAGAATGTATAACTATTGAAATATGTGAAGAAAAAAGCAAAAATGTATTAGTCAGCTGTATATATAGAGCACCAGGATCTAGTATTGAAACATTCAATGACTGTATGGAAAAAATGTTCTCAAAAACTAATCAAAAAACTGTGTTAATTTGTGGTGACTTAAATATTGATCTGCTCAATCCAAATAAGCATAAAATAACAGATGAATTTATCAGTATAATGTACAGTATGAGTTTATATCCAAAAATCACCAGGCCAAGCAGAATTACATCCCATAGTGCCACCTTAATTGATAATATATTCAGCAATGATATTGAGAATAACACTGTGAGTGGATTATTAATCAATGACATTAGTGATCATCGACCAGTTTTCATCGTTTATAATAGAAACCATCGGCGGAATCAGCCAGAGGAGAAAATAAAATACAGGCGAGTGCGGACAGAGGAAAACATGAACACACTAAAGAAGGATTTACAGGAGCAAAACTGGGAAAAGGTATACAGTGAAAGTGATGTTGATAGTGCATATGAAACTTTTTTACAAATATTTCCATCATTATATGATAAAAATTGTCCAATTAAACAAGACTACAGAAAACAAAAAATCCAAGCTCGACCATGGATGACGAAAGGGTTACGAAATGCATGTAATAAGAAAAATACACTGTATAGAGAATTCATAAAACTAAAGACTAAAGAGGCAGAAAATAGATATAAGAAATACAAAAATAGATTAACTAATATTATACGGGTATGTAGGAAGGAATATTATAGTAACATATTATATAATAACAAAAACAATATTAAAGGAATATGGGATATATTAAATAGCATTATCAAAAATGGTAATAAAAAACAGAGTTACCCTCAGTATTTCATTGATAATAATGTCAAGAAGGAAAACAAGGATGAGGTAGTCAACGGTTTTAATAATTTTTTTGTAAATATTGGACCAAGCTTGGCAGAAAAAATTCCCGATTCCCAACCTGAGGATTGGGATAATAATCTCATAGAAAGAAATCCCTGTTCAATGTTCCTCACAGCAGTGGATGGAAAAGAAATTATAGACATTGTGAATAATTGTAAAAATAAAACATCTACCGATTTAAATGAAATTGATATGGTGGTGGTAAAACAGGTCATTGAATGGATTGTAGAACCATTAACATACATCTGTAACTTATCATTTCAAACCGGTAAATTTCCCAATCAAATGAAAATAGCTAAGGTTGTGCCGCTGTATAAGACTGAGGATAGACACCACTTCACAAATTATAGACCTGTTTCTTTGCTTCCACAATTTTCCAAATTATTAGAAAAGTTATTCAATAATAGACAAATTCATAAATAAACATAAATTACTTACTGATAGTCAATATGGATTCAGAGCACATAGTTCAACATCACTTGCATTAATAGAATCAGTTGAGGAGATTACAAACGCCATAGACCACAAATTACATTCAGTTGGAATATTTATAGACCTTAAAAAGGCTTTTGATACAATCAATCATGACATATTAATCAATAAACTTGAACAGTATGGGATTAGGGGGTTGGTGTTGCACTGGGTGAGAAGCTACTTAAGTAACAGAAAACAGTTTGTGAAGTTGGGGGAATATACATCATCATGCTTGGACAATGCTTGTGGCGTCCCACAGGGGTCAGTATTGGGTCCAAAACTGTTTCTAATTTATATAAATGATATTGTCAGTGTTTCCAAAATATTAAAATTAGTATTATTTGCAGATGACACAAGCATTTTTTGTTCAGGGGGGGATTTGCAGGAGTTACTGAGGAGGATCAGTATAGAAATGGGAAAATTGAAAATATGGTTTGACAGAAACAAATTATCATTAAACTTAAGTAAAACAAAATACATGTTATTTGGCTATTGTAATACAGACATACAGGTTCAGTTACAAGTCGAGGGGGTAGATATTGAAAGGGTACATGAAAATAAGTTTCTGGGGGTGATAATAGATGATAAGATAAACTGGAAGACTCATATAAAACATATACAAAGTAAACTGTCAAGAAGCATTTCAGTTCTAAACAAAGCGAAACATATTCTGGACCACAACTCACTCCGCATTCTTTACTGCTCACTGGTTTTACCATATTTACAGTACTGTGCAGAGGTATGGGGTAATACTTATACTCAACAAAAATATAAACGCAACACTTTTGGTTTTGCTCCCATTTTGTATGAGATTAACTCAACGATCTAAAACTTTTTCCACATACACAATATCACCATTTCCCTCAAATACTGTGCACAAACCAGTCTAAATCTGTGATAGTGAGCACTTCTCCTTTGCTGAGATAATCCATCCCACCTCACAGGTGTGCCATATCAAGATGCTGATTAGACACCATGATTAGTGCACAGGTGTGCCTTAGACTGCCCACAATAAAAGGCCACTCTGAAAGGTGCAGTTTTGTTTTATTGGGGGGGGGGATACCAGTCAGTATCTGGTGTGACCACCATTTGCCTCATGCAGTGCAACACATCTCCTTTGCATCATCCGTGAAGAGAACACCTCTCCAACGTGCCAAACGGCAGCGAATGTGAGCATTTGCCCACTCAAATCGGTTACAACGACGAACTGGAGTCAGGTCGAGACCCCGATGAGGACGACGAGCATGCAGATGAGCTTCCCTGAGACAGTTTCTGACAGTTTGTGCAGAAATTCTTTGGTTATGCAAACCGATTGTTTCAGCAGCTGTCCGAGTGGCTGGTCTCAGACGATCTTGGAGGTGAACATGCTGGATGTGGAGGTCCTGGGCTGGTGTGGTTACACGTGGTCTGCGGTTGTGAGGCTGGTTGGATGTACTGCCAAATTCTCTGAAACGCCTTTGGAGATGGCTTATGGTAGAGAAATGAACATTCAATACACGAGCAACAGTTATGGTTGACATTCCTGCTGTCAGCATGCCAACTGCACGCTCCCTCAAATCTTGCGACATCTGTGGCATTGTGCTGTGTGATAAAACTGCACCTTTCAGAGTGGCCTTTTATTGTGGGCAGTCTAAGGCACATCTGTGCACTAATCATGGTGTCTAATCAGCATCTTGATATGGCACACCTGTGAGGTGGGATGGATTATCTCAGCAAAGGAGAAGTGCTCACTATCACAGATTTAGACTGGTTTGTGAACAATATTTGAGAGAAATGGTGATATTGTATATGTGGAAAAAGTTTTAGATCTTTGAGTTCATCTCATACAAAATGGGAGCAAAACCAAAAGTGTTGCATTTATATTTTTGCTGACAACACAATCACTATCAGTAATGCAGAAAAGAGCTATAAGAATTATTCATAATACTGGCTATAGAGATCATACAAATCCACTATTTTTACAATCCAAATTCTTAAAATTCACAGACTTGGTTCATTTTCAAACAGTACAAATTGTGTATAAAGCAATAAACAATTTACTTCCAGCAAATATTAAAAATATGTTTTTTAACAGATCAGGGGATTACAGTCTGAGGGGGAAATTTAATTTAAAGCATCAGTGGGCACGAACAACATTAAAAGGTTTCTGTATTTCTGTCTGTGGGGTGAGGATGTGCAACAGATTGGGAGTGGGGCTCAAGCAATGTCTAAGCATGAACCAGTTCAAACAGCGGTACAAAATATGTTTTTTTCTAGGTATAGGGAGGAGGAAGGGTAATGAGGGTTAGGGTGTTTTTGTTTTTTGCTTCGGCTTGTAAATATATAGTATTGTGTATGTAAGTAGGTATGTGTAGGTGTATATTTATGTTTGTGTATATATATATATATATATATATATATATATATATATATATATATATACGAGGGCTGTCAATAAAGTAACGGTCCTTTTTATTTTTTTCAAAAACTATATGGATTTCATTCATATGTTTTTACGTCAGACATGCTTGAACCCTCGTGCGCATGCGTGAGTTTTTCCACGCCTGTCGGTGACGTCATTCGCCTGTAAGCACTCCTTGTGGGAGGAGTCGTCCAGCCCCTCGTCGGAATTCCTTTGTCTGAGAAGTTGCTGAGAGACTGGCGCGTTGTTTGATCAAAATTTTTTCTAAACCTGTGAGACACATCGAAGTGGACACGGTTCGAAAAATTAAGCTGGTTTTCAGTGAAAATTTTAACAGCTGATGAGAGATTTTGACGTGATTCTGTCGCTTTAAGGACTTTTCACGGTGCGAGACGTCGCTCAGCGCTCTCAGGCAGCGTCATCAGCCTGTTCAAGCTGAAAACCTCCACATTTCAGGCTCTATTGATCCAGGACGTCGTGAGAGAACAGAGAAGTTTCAGAAGAAGTCGGTTTCAGCATTTTATCCGGATATTCCTACTGTTAAAGGAGATTTTTTTAATGAAAGACGTGCGGACGGATCCGCGCGTCGGGACGCAGCCGACGCGGTGCGGCGGCACAGGAAAAACACCTCCGTGTTGATAACCATTTGTAAAATCCAGGCGGCTTTTGATGGCTTTCAGTGGAGTGAGTATATGAGAAATTGTTTAACAGGCAGGACATGTTCCAACTTGTCCTTAAGGCTTTCAACAGAGGTGTTTTTCCTGTGGCGGAGCGTCGCGGCGGCTGCGTCCCGACGCGCGGACCCGTCCGCACGTCTTTCATTAAAAAAATCTCCTTTAACAGTGGAATATCCGGATAAAATGCTGAAACCGACTTCTTCTGAAACTTCTCTGTTCTCTCACGACGTCCTGGATCAATAGAGCCTGAAATGTGGAGGTTTTCAGCTTGAACAGGCTGATGACGCTGCCTGAGAGCGCTGAGCGACGTCTCGCACCGTGAAAAGTCCTTAAAGCGACAGAATCACCTCAAAATCTCTCATCAGCCGTTAAAATTTTCACTGAAAACCAGCTTAATTTTTCGAACCGTGTCCACTTCGATGTGTCTCACAGGTTTAGAAAAAATTTTGATCAAACAACGCGCCAGTCTCTCAGCAACTTCTCAGACAAAGGAATTCCGACGAGGGGCTGGACGACTCCTCCCACAAGGAGTGCTCACAGGCGAATGACGTCACCGACAGGCGTGGAAAAACTCACGCATGCGCACGAGGGTTCAAGCATGTCTGACGTAAAAACATATGAATGAAATCCATATAGTTTTTGGAAAAAATAAAAAGGACCGTAACTTTATTGACAGCCCTCGTATATCGGTTTAGGTGTGTAGGAATCTATGTGTATATGTGGCAAAGGGTATCACTGGTTGTGGGGAAGAAGGGGTAGGGATAAATAAGATGATGCTTCACCCTACCCCTTTTCGGACATGTTGGGTACACAGTAGGAACTTTTTTGTTGTTGTCTTCACTGATCTATCTTGTAATTGTTGTTGTATCAAATGTTCGAAATAAACAGTTTTCATTCATTCATTCATTCATTCATTCAACCTACAGAAAACACAAAAGCATCTTAACCTACAGAAAACACAAATGCATCCTAACCTACAGAAAAAAAAACACATCTTAACCTACAGAAAGCACACACACATCCTAACCTACAGAACACAAACGCATCTTAACCTACAGAAAACACAAACGCATCTTAACCTACAGAAAACACAAATGCATCCTAACCTACAGAAAAAAAACACATCTTAACCTACAGAAAAACACATCTTAACCTACAGAAAGCACACACATCCTAACCTACAGAACACAAACACATCTTAATCTGCAGAAAACACAAACACATCTTAACCTACAGAAAACACAAACGCATCTTAACCTACAGAAAACACAAACGCATCTTAACCTGTGGAAAACACAAACACATCTTAACCTACAGAAAACACAAACGCATCTTAACCTACAGAAAACACAATCGCATCTTAACCTACAGAAAATACAATCGCAGCTTAACCTACAGAAAATCCAAACGCATCTTAACCTACAGAAAACCCAAACGCATCGTAACCTACAGAAAACCCAAACGCATCTTAACCTACAGAACCCAAATGCATCTTAACCTACAGAAAACACAAACGCATCTTAACCTACAGAAAACACAAACGCATCTTAACCTACAGAAAACGCAATCGCATCTTAACCTACAGAATACACAAACACATCTTAACCTTAAGAAAACAAACACGTTAACCTACAGAAAGCACACACACATCCTAACTTACAGAAAACAAAAACATCTTAACCTACAGAAAACACAAACGCATCCTAACCTACAAAAAGCAAACACATCTTAATCTACAGAAAACACAAACGCATCTTAACCGACAGAACACAAACGCATCTTAACCTACAGAAAACACAAACGCATCTTAACCTACAGAAAACACAAAAGCATCTTAACCCACAGAAAACACAAACACATCTTAACCTACAGAAAACACAAACGCATCTTAACCTACAGAAAGCACACACACATCTTAACCTACAGAACACAAACGCATCTTAACCTACAGAACACAAACGCATCTTAACCTACAGAAAACACAAACAAATCTTAACCTAAAGAAAACACAAACGAATCTTAACCTACAGAAAACACAAACACATCTTAACCTACAGAAAACACAAATGCATCTTAACCTACAGAATACACAAACACATCTTAACCTTAAGAAAACAAACACGTTAACCTACAGAAAGCACACACACATCCTAACCTACAGAAAAAACAAACATCTTAACCTACAGAAAACACAAACGCCTCGTAACCTACAGAACACGAACGCATCTTAACCTAGAGAAAACACAAACGCATCTTAACCTACAGAAAACACAAATGCATCCTAACCTACAGAAAAAAAACACAGCTTAACCTACAGAAAAACACATCTTAACCTACAGAAAGCACACACATCCTAACCTACAGAACACAAACACATCTTAATCTGCAGAAAACACAAACACATCTTAACCTACAGAAAACACAAACGCATCTTAACCTACAGAAAACACAAACACATCTTAACCTACAGAACCCAAATGCATCTTAACCTACAGAAAACACAAACGCATCTTAACCTACCATAGTACCATATTACCCCATTAGAGCGCTTCGCTCTCAGACTGCGGGCTTACTTGTAGTTCCTAGGGTTTGTAAGAGTAGAATGGGAGGCAGAGCCTTCAGCTTTCAGGCTCCTCTCCTGTGGAACCAGCTCCCAATTCAGATCAGGGAGACAGATACCCTCTCTACTTTTAAGATTAGGCTTAAAACTTTCCTTTTCGCTAAGGCTTATAGTTAGGGCTGGATCGGGTGACCCTGAACCATCCCTTTGTTATGTTGCTTTAGACGTAGACTGTGTTTCATAATTATTGTATGGCCTTGCCTTGCAATGTGGAGCGCCTTGGGGCAACTGTTTGTTGTGATTTGGCGCTATACAAGAAAAAAGTTGATTGATTGATTGATTGATTAATCCACAGAAAACAAAAACACATCTTATCCTACAGAAAACACAAACACATCTTAACCTACAGAAAACACAAACGCATCTTAACCTACAGAAAACACATTTGCATCTTAACCTACAGCAAACACATTTGCTTCTTAACCTACAGTAAACAAACACGTTAACCTACAGAAAGCACACACACATCCTAACCTACAGAAAAAACAAACATCTTAACCTACAGAAAACACAAACGCATCGTAACCTACAGAAAGCACACACACATCCGAACCTACAGAAAACACAAACACATCTTAACCTACAGAACACGAACGCATCTTAACCTAGAGAAAACACAAACGCATCTTAATCCACAGAAAACAAAAACACATCTTATCATACAGAAAACACAAACACATCTTAACCTACAGAAAACACAAACGCATCTTAACCTACAGAAAACACATTTGCATCTTAACCTACAGAAAACACATTTGCATCTTAACCTACAGTAAACAAACACGTTAACCTACAGAAAGCACACACACATCCTAACCTACAGAAAACACAAACATCTTAACCTACAGAAAACACAAACGCATCTTAACCTACAGAAAACACAAACGCATCTTAACCTACAGAAAACACAAAAGCATCTTAACCCACAAAAAACACAAACGCATCTTAACCTACAGAAAACACAAACGCATCTTAACCTACAGAAAGCACACACACATCTTAACCTACAGAACACAAACGCATCTTAACCTACAGAACACAAACGCATCTTAACCTACAGAAAACACAAACAAATCTTAACCTAAAGAAAACACAAACGAATCTTAACCTACAGAAAACACAAACACATCTTAACCTACAGAAAACACAAATGCATCTTAACCTACAGAATACACAAACACATCTTAACCTTAAGAAAACAAACACGTTAACCTACAGAAAGCACACACACATCCTAACCTACAGAAAACACAAACATCTTAACCTACAGAAAACACAAACGCATCGTAACCTACAGAAAGCACACACACATCCGAACCTACAGAAAACACAAACACATCTTAACCTACAGAACACAAACGCATCTTAACCTAGAGAAAACACAAACGCATCTTAATCCACAGAAAACAAAAACACATCTTATCATACAGAAAACACAAACACATCTTAACCTACAGAAAACACATTTGCATCTTCCCTTGGGCAGTATTATTAGACGGTATTGCTTAAATTTTCATTGTTACGCAGATGATACCCAGCTTTATCTATCCATGAAGCCAGAGGATACATACCAATTAGCTAAACTGCAGGATTGTCTTACAGACATAAAGACATGGATGTCCTCTAATTTCCTGCTTTTAAACTCAGATAAAACTGAAGTTATTGTACTTGGCCCCACAAATCTTAGAAGCATGGTGTCTAACCAGATCGTTACTCTGGATGGCATTTCCCTGATCTCTAGTAATACTGTGAGAAATCTTGGAGTTATTTTTGATCAGGATATGTCATTCAAAGCGCATATTAAACAAATATGTAGGACTGCCTTTTTGCATTTACGCAATATCTCTAAAATCAGAAAGGTCTTGTCTCAGAGTGATGCTGAAAAACTAATTCATGCATTTATTTCCTCTAGGCTGGACTATTGTAATTCATTATTATCAGGTTGTCCTAAAAGTTCCCTAAAAAGCCTTCAGTTGGTTCAGAATGCTGCAGCTAGAGTACTGACGGGGACTAGCAGGAGAGAGCATATTTCACCCGTGTTGGCCTCCCTTCATTGGCTTCCTGTTAATGCTAGAATAGAATTTAAAATTCTTCTTCTTACTTATAAGGTTTTGAATAATCAGGTCCCATCTTATCTTAGGGACCTCGTAGTACCATATTACCCCATTAGAGCGCTTCGCTCTCAGACTGCGGGCTTACTTGTAGTTCCTAGGGTTTGTAAGAGTAGAATGGGAGGCAGAGCCTTCAGCTTTCAGGCTCCTCCTTTCTTTCTCTTTTTGCTCCGTATGCATCACTCTGCATTTAATCATTAGTGATCGATCTCTTTTTCCTGGTTCTTTCCCTCAGCCCCAACCAGTCTCAGCAGAAGACTGCCCCTCCCTGAGCCTGGTTCTGCTGGAGGTTTCTTCCTGTTAAAAGGGAGTTTTTCCTTCCCACTGTGGCCAAGTGCTTGCTCATAGGGGGTCGTTTTGACCGTTGGGGTTTTTCATAATTATTGTATGGCCTTGCCTTGCAATGTGGAGCGCCTTGGGGCAACTGTTTGTTGTGATTTGGCGCTATATAAGAAAAAAGTTGATTGATTGATTGATCTTAACCTACAGAAAACACATTTGCATCTTAACCTACAGAAAACACATTTGCATCTTAACCTACAGTAAACAAACACGTTAACCTACAGAAAGCACACACACATCCTAACCTACAGAAAACACAAACATCTTAACCTACAGAAAACACAAACGCATCTTAACCTACAGAGTACACAAACACATCTTATCCTTAAGAAAACAAACACGTTAAACTACAGAAAACACAAACACATCTTAACCTACAGAAAACACAAACGCATCTTAACCTACAGAAAACACAAACACATCTTACCCTACAGAAAGCACACACACATCTTAACCTACAGAAAACGCAAATGCATCTTAACCTACAGAAAATACAAAAGCATCTTAACCTACAGAAAACACAAACGCATCCTCACCTACAGAAAACACAAACACATCTTACCCTACAGAAAGCACACACACATCTTAACCTCCAGAAAACGCAAATGCATCTTAACCTACAGAAAACACAAAAGCATCTTAACCTACAGAAAACAAACACATCTTAACCTCCAGAAAAACACATCTTAACCTACAGAAAGCACACACATCCTAACCTACAGAACAGAATCAAATCTTAACCTACAGAAAACACAAACGCATCTTAACCTACAGAAAGCACACACGCATCCTAACCTACAGAACACAAATGCATCCTAACCTACAGAAAACACAAACGCATCTTAACCTACGGAAAACACAATCGCATCTTAACCTACGGAAAACACAATCGCATCTTAACCTACGGAAAACACAATCGCATCTTAACCTACGGAAAACACAAACGCATCTTAACCTACAGAAAACACACACGCATCCTAACCTACGGAAAACACAAACGCATCTTAACCTACAGAACACAAACGCATCCTAACCTACAGAAAACACAAACGCATCTTAACCTACGGAAAACACAAACGCATCCTAACCTACGGAAAACACAATCGCATCTTAACCTACGGAAAACACAAACGCATCTTAACCTATGGAAAACACAAACACATCTTAACCTACGTAAAACACAAATGCATATTAACCTACGGAAAACACAAACGCATATTAACCTACGGAAAACACAAATGCATATTAACCTACGGAAAACACAATCGCATCTTAACCTACGGAAAACACAAACGCATCCTAACCTACGGAAAACACAAACGCATCTTGACCTACGGAAAACAGAAACACATCTTAAGCTACAGAAAACAGAAACACATCTTAAGCTACAGAAAACACAAACGCATCTTAAGCTACATAAAACACAAACACATCTTAACCTACAGAAAACACAAACACATCTTAACCTACAGAAAACAGAAGCTCCACTTAATGTGGAGGTACACAGTGTGGAGGATGTGTTGTGTGCATATTTGACAGCACGCACTTGATAGGAGGTCAGTGTTAAACAGCACGACGACTGAGAAACAACTCAGTGTTTCAACAATGTTTCATCAGAACTGAGTCATACCTGGCGGGCAAAGTAACATCAGCTTTCTCTCATCTCACCCATCAGACAAAGAAACCAACAGATGTAAGAGTTCGTACTTTGTCAGGGGTGATGAGAGCACAGTGCCAGCACAGTGCCAATCACTCTAAAAGGTCTGACTTCCATGAACAAGTTACAAATAAAGTTAACTCAACAGCGAGACACAATCATGCGTCTTATAACAAAAGAGTCCCACAAGCTTCATCAAATGATTACAGGCGTCAGTTCGCTGATTTCACCTTCTCATAAAAACTGTTTCCACTGATTTTAAATGCTTCTTTTGCTTGCTGTTAAGGTGCTGCTAATCAAACTCATCAACAAGGTAACACAGCCACCAGAGGGCGCTCTTTGGTGAAGTGTGATTAATCATTGAAAACATTATTCGTGCTAAAAACAGAAGATTTCAGCGGACACAGTGGAGTGCTGCACAACTAAAACATGAGGAAATAAAGCAGAGTTCTTCAAAGCTCACAGGACGTTATTTTTGCTCATCCAAATGCATCAGAGAGAAGGTCCGCAGGTGGTAGTTTATTATGAAACGGGACAAATCACACCACTGAGTGCTATCATTAACATCTGAGAACATTAATGTTCCAAATACAGTGAGGAAAATAAGTATTTGAACACCCTGCAGTTTTGCAAGTTCTCCCACTTAGAAATTATGGAGGGGTCTGAAATTTTCATCTTAGGTGCATGTCCACTGTGAGAGACATAATCTAAAAACAATTCTGGAAATCACAATGTATGATGTTTTAACAATTTATTTGTATGTTACTGCTGCAAATAAGTATTTGAACACCTACCAACAAGCAAGAATTCTGGCTGTCACAGACCTGTTAATTTTTCTTTAAGAAGCCCTCTTATTCTGCACTCTTTACCTGTATTAATTGCACCTGTTTGAACTTGTTACCGGTATAAAAGACACCTGTTCATACACTCAATCAATCACACTGCAACCTGTCCACCATAGTCAAGACCAAAGAGCTGTCTAAGGACACCAGGGACAAAACTGTAGACCTGCACAAGGCTGGGATGGACTACAGGACACCAGGCAAGCAGCTTGGTAGAAGACAACAACTGTTATGATTATTTAGTAGAAAGTGGAAGAAAGACAAGATGACTGTCAATCTGCCTTCGTCTGGGATTCCATGGAAGATCTCACTTTGTGAGGTAAGGATGATTCTGAGAAAGCTCAGAACTACACAGGAGGACCTGCTCAAGCCAGCACATGTCCAGGCCCGTTTTAAGTTCACCAGTGACCATTTGGATGATCCAGAGGAGGCATGGGAGAAGGTCATGTGGTCAGATGAGACCAGAATAGAGCTTTTTGGAATCAACTCCACTTACCATGTTTAGAGGATGAGAACAACCCCAAGAAAACCATCCCAACCGTGAGGCATGGGGGTGGAAACATCATACTCTGGAGGTGCTCTTCTGCAAAGGTGACGGGACGACTGGATGGGGATGGATGGGGTCATGTATTGTGAGATTTTGGCAAACAGCCTCCTTCCCTCAGTAAGAGCACTGAAGATGGGTCATGGCTGGGTCTTCCAGCATGACAATGTCCCCAAACACACAGCCGGGGCAACTAAGGAGGGGCTCCGTAAGAAGCATTTCAAGGTCCTGGAGTGGCCTGGCCAGTCTCCAGACCTGAACTCAATAGAAATCTTTGGAGGGAGCTGAAACTCCAAACCTGAAAGATCTAGAGAAGATCTGTATGGAGGAGTGGACCAAAATCCCTGCTGCAGTGTGTGAAATCTTGGTCAAGAACTACAGGAAACGTTTGACCTCTGTAATTGCAAACAAAGGCTACTGTACCAAATATTAACATTGACTTTCACAGGTGTTCAAATACTTATTTGCAGCAGTAACATACAAATAAATTATTAAAAAAATCATACATTGTGATTTCCGGATTTTTTTTTTTTAGATTATGTCTCTCACAGTGGACATGCACCTAAGATGAAAATTTCAGACCCCTCCATGATTTCTAAGTGGGAGAACTTGCAAAATCGCAGGGTGTTCAAATACTTATTTTCCTCACTGTACCTACAGAGGCAACAATGCACCTCCACTGCCAGCACATATATTAGCTGCAAACACATAAAAATAAAGTACTGCCCATCTTCATCCAGCTCCCGCTCTTCTTTTATCTCACCTGCTGGATGCATCGGAGTCATTTTCATCTTTAACACACAGGAAGCTCTTAAAATCTGCTTCTTATACAGTTTAATTTTTTGAGCTTTAATCTGCAGAATCACTGGACATTGTGAGAAAAAGCAGAACTTTCTGAACACGTGATTTGTAAGGAACGAAAAAGTGCTTTTATTACGGATGATGTAGGAAAACAGCACTGGATCAGACCTGGGCCATGAAAATGAAACAAAGCTGAAACCACACACAGACACCACACACAGAGAGACAACAGACGTCTCTGCTTCAGCTACATTCACACAAGATTTCATACACATAACCGTTACCAAAGGACCGTAATATGTATTATCAATAAAAATGTGAAAAACGAGGTTTCAGTGTGAAGATAAAGCAGGATTTTTGAACATTTAGCAAAGACACAACTCAGACAAACCATTTTAGAAATGTGAGATAATGTCGATCAACACCAGACATTTTCAAGCATGTAGCACAAATATTTAAAAAATAATGACTTGTGGAATGTTCTCAGGCAATGCTCACTTATTATGGTCACACAATACAGCTGGTGAGAACTCTTCCATAGACACCGATATCTAAAACTCAACAACCATCGTGACGAGATAACTGATTTCCAAAGCCAGTGTGACGGAGGCCAGCAGGAGGCGCTGTGCATATAAAAAACAAAAGACGCTCTGGCCACAAACACCAAAGCAAATCCTGGTTCGAGCACATGCTTCCCATGCCGGAGATCGTAAGTTCACATCCCGAGGTGGAGTGAGTACATTCACCACACAGAGGGTGAACTGGCAGGTCTTTTGGAATAGTCAGATGGGGGTCGTGGTATGAGTATGACATTAGACCATGTACAAAAGTCAAAGTGTACTTATTTTGCTCCTGTATATTTATGAAACTTGGACAACCTACCATCACCACGTAAAGCTGCTGAAAGAACTCCAACAATGCTGCTTTGGTTTCATCTGTGGCATCAAATGGCAGGACACAGTCTCTAATGCTGCGTTTCTAGAATGCTGTGGTGACCCCAACATTGAAGACCAGATCATCAACACACAGCTTCATTGCTTAGGACATCTCAGCTGAATAGAGGACATGAGAATAGTCCAAGTGGTTCTATTCAGCCAGTGGAGTAATGGCAAGCAAACGGTGGGTAGACCACAGGTCCAGGTACAAGGCCCCCCCTCAAACAGAACCACAAGCCTGTCAAATCATAATTCAAGAGCATGTGATATGGTGCACCATTTAATGGGAGGGGATTAAGGCTTTAGAGGAGAGTAGGATGAGACAACTCATTGAGACCTGGGCAAAGAGGAAGACCAACCCAAGCAAGACTCTCCCTATACATCTGTCATTCCAGGATTGATCTACATTTTTATGAAAGGACTTGCTGTTAATGTATGTTGTGATCCCGAAAATTTAGACTACCGTATAACAGTCATTTTTGATTTGACCACTGGGTGGTGCGAGCGCAATTATAAATATGACCCTGCCACATGTGTGAGGGGCAGGCACGAGGGGCAGGTACGTGCCATGGGCCTGAGGGGTGCGTGTGTGTGCCTCGGGCCTGAGGGGCGTGTGCCTTGAGCCTGAGGGGCAGGTGCGTGTGTAAATTCCAGTCCAATCTGAACCGGCGGAAAGAATCTAAAGAGGAAGGTCGCATTCAAAAACTTTGAATCGTCCAGAGTCATCTGCACTGATGAAGCCCTCATCGCTCCAGTGCAGCCGTCCGAGGAGGAAGAAGAAGATCCTGCACCCACTCCAGTTGAAGAAATAATCAACATCCAGGAAGGAAATGTGCTTCAAATGATCAAAACTGTTGTAAAGTGGCAAGGTGAGATGATTTTAACTTTTTTTGGTCAATCTTATTAACTCGCGGTTTCAGATTACTCACGGTCCGATTTTCTGGACCCCAACCCGCGCGAGTTAAAGAGGCTGCACTGTATATTCCCGTTGAATGTGATGAGTTACAAGATGACAGCATTTATTATTTCTGAGTTGTCATGTTAAGAAAACAGGAGGGGATGGACTCGTCAACCTGTCACTGTCTACAGGCGGGTTCAAAATAATAACATCAAGGATACTATTTAGCAGCAACAATATCCAATGAGTCCAACACATAGGAGCTGCAGTCACGTTCACCACAGCACAAACATCACATGGGTTTTCTACACAAGAGAAATGTGTCAAATCCTCAGAACAGCTCCAGAGTTCACACCAGTGCTGCTTCTGGCTCTGCTGCATCTCACATTCTTGTACTGTCAATGCACATATTGATTTCTATTCTCGACTAAATGGAGCCATGAAAGAATGCACATATTTCCCTGATGAGACACTGCTGGACCATGAGCAAGCTGAAGAATTTAAAGTGTTCCCTGTGACCCTCAAAGATGTGCCTTGTTTCATGTTTCCTTTTCACCAACCGCCACAAACAGCCACAGCTAAATCTATTGACACACTGAGCCACAAGAGCACAGTTATCATTTCAGAAATACAAGTAAAGCAGACAAACGAAGAAGCAGTCAGTCCTACACAGACCCCGAGGCCCGCTAATGCCGCGGCTTATCACCGGTCTACAAGTCGTGAAGCGGACAAGAGTGTATGGCTCCCCCTGGATGGGATGCCAGTCCACTGCAGCTTACTTCCCCAGGTAACATTGGCACCGATTTCCACCTGGGTAGACTGGGACAATGCAGATCAAGTGTCCTGTCTGAGGACACAGACAGGTGACCTTGACTGGGGCTAAAACTCATATTCCACTGAACTACCTGCTCTGCTGTCACAGTGACACAGAAGACAAACTCCACGTGATTCATTTTGACAGAAACAAATCTGTTCCACTCCCAAGACAAATATTAATTTGAAGAAACATTAAACAAATATATTGTTAGTTAATTTTCTGCATATGTCTCGGCAGTGCAGATGAAGACTTAAAATTACATTTATTTTAGTTTAAATCCAAAATAAAAAGAAAAGGGGCTTCAATGACTGAACAGTCCTTTGAATGTGATGTTGGACAATAATGACAGGAGCACTGAAGCTAAAGAGCCCGACGCGCCGTGAAGCATCTCCATTCATCTACTTGAGACTGAGGAGCGCTGAGCCTGACCGAGTGTCAGAGAGTCCAACCCAGCTCCTGAGAGTTCTGAACACGTTCAAAACCAAGGTACGTTTAGCCAACCTTTCTCATCCCTCAACTTTTACTGCTGCTGCTTGCTGGTAAGAACAGATGACGTGAGAGACGCAGAAAGTGCAGAAAGTCACTCAGGAACTATGCTGTGAAGAACATCAGCACACAGCTCCACACCTGCTGAAGGACCCGACGGCAAAATGACCACAATCAAAACGTGGTGGGTCCCACAGACATGATGGTGTCCTGGCGAGTCCTGGACACTCTTGATGAGACCTGATGGTACGAGAAACTGATGTGAACTGTGTGGACCTTTTACCAAGTCTGCAGTCTTTCATTGTCTTGATGTGTGTCTTTTTCCTTCCCACTGTAGCCAAGTGCTTGCTCACAGGGGGTCGTTTTGACCGTTGGGGTTTTACATAATTATTGTATGGCCTTGCCTTACAATATAAAGCGCCTTGGGGCAACTGTTTGTTGTGATTTGGCGCTATATAAAAAAAATTGATTGATTGATTGATTGATGTCATCTTCGTGTCACCACACAGGACTGTAACACCACACAGGACTGGAACACCACACAGGAGCACAACACCACACAGGACTGGAACACCACACAGGACTATAACACCACACAGGACTATAACACCACACAGGACTGGGACACCACACAGGACTGGAACACCACACAGGACTATAACACCACACAGGACTGGAACACCACACAGGACTGGAACACCACACAGGACTATAACACCACGCAGGACTGGAACACCACGCAGGACTATAACACCACACAGGACTGTAACATCACACAGGACTATAACACCACACAGGACTGTAACACCACACAGGACTGGAACACAACAAAGGAGCACAAGACCACACAGGACTGTAACACCACACAGGACTGGAATACAACAAAGGAGCACAAGACCACACAGGACTGTAACACCACACATGACTGGAACACCACACAGGACTGTAACACCACACAGGACTATAACACCACACAGGACTGTAACACCACACAGGACTGGAACACAACAAAGGAGCACAAGACCACACAGGACTGTAACACCACACAGGACTATAACACCACGCAGGACTGGAACACCACACAGGACTGGAAAACCACACAGGACTATAACACCACACAGGACTGGAACACCACACAGGACTATAACACCACACAGGACTGGAACACCACACAGGACTGTAACACCACACAGGACTGGAACACCACACAGGACTGGAACACCACACAGGACTGGAACACAACAAAGGAGCACAAGACCACACAGGACTGGAACACCACACAGGACTGGAACACAACAAAGGAGCACAACACCACACAGGACTGAAACACCACACAGGACTGTAACACCACACAGGACTATAAACACCACACAGGACTATAACACCACACAGGACTGGAACACCACACAGGACTGTAACACCACACAGGACTGGGACACCACACAGGACTGTAACACCACACAGGACTGTAACACCACACAGGACTATAACACCACACAGGACTGGAACACCACACAGGACTGGAACACAACAAAGGAGCACAAGCCCACACAGGACTGGAACACCACACAGGACTGGAACACCACACAGGACTATAACACCACACAGGACTGTAACACCACACAGGACTGGAACACAACAAAGGAGCACAAGACCACACAGGACTGGAACACCACACAGGACTATAACACCACACAGGACTGGAACACCACACAGGACTGTAACACCACACAGGACTGGAACACCACACAGGACTGTAACACCACACAGGACTGGAACACCACACAGGACTGGAACACCACACAGGACTGGAACACCACACAGGACTATAACACCACACAGGACTGGAACACCACACAGGACTGGAACACAACAAAGGAGAACAAGACCACACAGGACTGGAACACCACACAGGACTGGAACATCACACAGGACTGGAACACCACACAGGACTATAACACCACACAGGACTGGAACACCACACAGGACTATAACACCACACAGGACTATAACACCACACAGGACTGGAACACCACACAGGACTGGAACACAACACAGGACTATAACACCACAGAGGACTGTAACACCACACAGGACCATAACACCACACAGGAGCATAACACCACACAGGAGCACAACACCACACTGGAGCGTAACACCACACAAGACTATAACACAACACAGGACTATAACACCACACAGGACCGGAACACCACACAGGACTGGAACACAACAAAGGAGCACAAGACCACACAGGACTGGAACACCACACAGGTCTGGAACACCACACAGGACCATAACACTACACAGGACCATAACACCACACAGGACCATAACACCACACAGGAGCGTAACACCACACAGGAACACAACACCACACTGGAGCATAACACCACACAGGAGCATAAGACCACACAGGAACACAACACCACACTGGAGCATAACACCACACAGGAGCATAACACCACACAGGACCGTAACACCACACAGGAGCATAACACCATACAGGAGCATAACACCACACAGGACCATAACACTACACAGGAGCGTAACACCACACAGGAGCGTAACACCACACAGGAACACAACACCACACTGGTGCATAACACCACACAGGAGCATAACACCACACAGGACCGTAACACCACACAGGACCGTAACACCACACAGGGCCGTAACACCACACAGGAGCATAACACCACACAGGAGCATAACACCACACAGGACCATAACACTACACAGGAGCGTAACACTACACAGGAGCACAACACCACACAGGAGCGTAACACCACAAAGGACCATAACACCACACAGGAGCATAACACCACACAGGGCCGTAACACTATACAGGAGCGTAACACCACACAGGAGCACAACACCACACAGGAGCGTAACACCACACAGGAGCATAACACCACACAGGAGCGTAACACCACACAGGGCCGTAACACTACACAGGAGCGTAACACCACACAGGACCATAACACTACACAGGAGCGTAACACCACACAGGAGCATAACACCACACAGGAGCATAACACCACACAGGACCGTAACACTACACAGGAGCGTAACACCACACAGGAGCACAACACCACACAGGAGCGTAACACCACAAAGGAGCACAACACCACACAGGAATGGAACACCACACAGGCATGTCTTTTTCCTGGTTCTCTCCCTCAGCCCCAACCAGTCCCAGCAGAAGACTGCCCCTCCCTGAGCCTGGTTCTGCTGGAGGTTTCTTCCTGTTAAAAGGGAGTTTTTCCTTCCCACTGTAGCCAAGTGCTTGCTCACAGGGGGTCGTTTTGACCGTTGGGGTTTTACATAATTATTGTATGGCCTTGCCTTACAATATAAAGCGCCTTGGGGCAACTGTTTGTTGTGATTTGGCGCTATATAAAAAAATTGATTGATTGATTGATTGATTGACTATAACACCAGACAGGAGCACAACACCACACAGGACCATTAACACCACGCAGGACTGGAACACCACACAGGAGTCATCAAGACATAAAAGCCATTTATGGAAGAAGGTCTTTAGAAAATCCTTGAAACCTTTGACAAAGCCTACATAAAACACAGATCCTGTACCAACCTCCACCTAACGTGATCAGTCTAAACCTTCCTGCTGTGAAACTACACAAACAAGTCCTAGAGAACCTGGACAACCATGTGTCATCAAACACTAACATCAATAACTAGATGCAACACTGACTCAAGTGTGTAGGAACTGGCTTTGGGCGGCTACACAACTGTGTTTTCAACAACAGAGACCTTCGACATAAGATTAAAATCGTAGTCCACAAAGCTGTTGTCATCCCCACTATACAGATCTGAGACCTGGATGGACCACCAACCAGACCTTCGAGCTATTCCACCAATGTTGTATGAGGAGTATCCTCTGCATCAGGTGGGAAGACTAGAAGCCAAGATCCAGAGCAAAGAATGTGTCATCTTCAAGAACCAGCTTCGGCGGGTGGGTCACGCCATAAGGACAGATCAATCAATCAATCAATCAATCAATCAATTTTTTTTTTATATAGCGCCAAATCACAACAAACAGTTGCCCCAAGGCGCTTTATATTGTAAGGCAAGGCCATACAATAATTATGTAAAACCCCAACGGTCAAAACGACCCCCTGTGAGCAAGCACTTGGCTACAGTGGGAAGGAAAAACTCCCTTTTAACAGGAAGAAACCTCTAGCAGAACCAGGCTCAGGGAGGGGCAGTCTTCTGCTGGGACTGGTTGGGGCTGAGGGAGAGAACCAGGAAAAAGACATGCTGTGGAGGGGAGCAGAGATCGATCACTAATGATTAAATGCAGAGTGGTGCATACAGAGCAAAAAGAGAAAGAAACAGTGCATCATGGAAACCCCCCAGCAGTCTACGTCTATAGCAGCATAACTAAGGGATGGTTCAGGGTCACCTGATCCAGCCCTAACTATAAGCTTTAGCAAAAAGGAAAGTTTTAAGCCTAATCTTAAAAGTAGAGAGGGTGTCTGTCTCCCTGATCTGAATTGGGAGCTGGTTCCACAGGAGAGGAGCCTGAAAGCTGAAGGCTCTGCCTCCCATTCTACTCTTACAAACCCTAGGAACTACAAGTAAGCCTGCAGTCTGAGAGCGAAGCACTCTATTGGGGTGATATGGTACTACGAGGTCCCTAAGATAAGATGGGACCTGATTATTCAAAACCTTATAAGTAAGAAGAAGAATTTTAAATTCTATTCTAGAATTAACAGGAAGCCAATGAAGAGAGGCCAATATGGGTGAGATATGCTCTCTCCTTCTAGTCCCCGTCAGTACTCTAGCTGCAGCATTTTGAATTAACTGAAGGCTTTTTAGGGAACTTTTAGGACAACCTGATAATAATGAATTACAATAGTCCAGCCTAGAGGAAATAAATGCATGAATTAGTTTTTCAGCATCACTCTGAGACAAGACCTTTCTGATTTTAGAGATATTGCGTAAATGCAAAAAAGCAGTCCTACATATTTGTTTAATATGCACTTTGAATGACATATCCTGATCAAAAATGACTCCAAGATTTCTCACAGTATTACTAGAGGTCAGGGTAATGCCATCCAGAGTAAGGATCTGGTTAGACACCATGTTTCTAAGATTTGTGGGGCCAAGTACAATAACTTCAGTTTTATCTGAGTTTAAAAGCAGGAAATTAGAGGTCATCCATGTCTTTATGTCTGTAAGACAATCCTGCAGTTTAGCTAATTGGTGTGTGTCCTCTGGCTTCATGGATAGATAAAGCTGGGTATCATCTGCGTAACAATGAAAATTTAAGCAATACCGTCTAATAATACTGCCTAAGGGAAGCATGTATAAAGTGAATAAAATTGGTCCTAGCACAGAACCTTGTGGAACTCCATAATTAACTTTAGTCTGTGAAGAAGATTCCCCATTTACATGAACAAATTGTAATCTATTAGACAAATATGATTCAAACCACCGCAGCGCAGTGCCTTTAATACCTATGGCATGCTCTAATCTCTGTAATAAAATTTTATGGTCAACAGTATCAAAAGCAGCACTGAGGTCTAACAGAACAAGCACAGAGATGAGTCCACTGTCTGAAGCCATAAGAAGATCATTTGTAACCTTCACTAATGCTGTTTCTGTACTATGATGAATTCTAAAACCTGACTGAAACTCTTCAAATAGACCATTCCTCTGCAGATGATCAGTTAGCTGTTTTACAACTACCCTTTCAAGAATTTTTGAGAGAAAAGGAAGGTTGGAGATTGGCCTATAATTAGCTAAGATAGCTGGGTCAAGTGATGGCTTTTTAAGTAATGGTTTAATTACTGCCGCCTTAAAAGCCTGTGGTACATAGCCAACTAATAAAGATAGATTGATCATATTTAAGATCGAAGCATTAAATAATGGTAGGGCTTCCTTGAGCAGCCTGGTAGGAATGGGGTCTAATAGACATGTTGATGGTTTGGATGAAGTAACTAATGAAAATAACTCAGACAGAACAATCGGAGAGAAAGACGACAGCTGACTTCCCACACAGATCTTCTGCTCTCAGCTGAGTGAAGGAAAACAGTCCAGTGGAGGGCAGAAGTAACACTATAGGACCCCCTGAAGCACAACCTGAAGAACCGCTCAATCGACTGTAAGACCTGGGAAGAAGAAGAATGGAACCGAGCCAGATGGCGAGCAACATATGAAAAACATATGAACAAACAACACAGAGGAGAAAGAAGAAATAGAGAGAATAAGATCCTGAGCAGCTGAAGCTTCCTGCAGCAACTACATGCAGCATCTGTCAGAAACGTGGACCTGTTCAGTCATGTCCGCGCCCGCATCTTGTTCAGGACTCGATCAACAGACAGTCTTCCTCGCCATCGAGGGAAGGCCACGATGACGATTTCTCACAATAATTGCAGTATATGATCTCTGGAGCCTGAAAAAGGGCGACTGGATGTCTTTAAGTTTCTTGAAGATGTTTCACCTCTCATCTTCAGTTCTAAACACCAAAAGGTGGAAAGTCTCAGGTATATGACCCCAGTGGAGGCTGTCCCTCTGCAGGTGGTACATGACCCACTATTCCTGTCGGGCACTATTCTTCATGTGCCTAATCACATGCACCATGGTGTGAAAGAAAGTGTGGGTCACCACAACCAGTGGTTTCGATCAGAGTGAGGCCTTCTTTCTTCCACGTCGTCCTTTTTCAAGCTTCAGAGACGATAATGACCTGGATGACTGAGAACCTACACAGACAAGCTGTAATAGGTTGCTTTCATCTGATGGTGTCGGCTGAATAAAGACGTTTACAACTTAAAAAGAGGCTGAAGCAATTTTTAAAATGAGTTTAGGTTTTATGAGACAAAATTGGAGCAAAAAAGTCAAAGTAAGCATACAGGGCATTGGCCAACTTAAAAAAAAAGACATTTTCTCTGTGAAGTTCATTCAGGATGATTCAGTGAAGGTACAGCAGAGTGAGAACACGGCATTATTTTATTCTCTTGATCCAAGTGTCAGCATTAGTCTGACAAACATGGGCAGAACATTAAGATTAATACAGAATGAACAGCAACTGATGAACTGTTGCATTATTTGTTTCATTTGTCGATTCATCAACTTCATCATCATCAGTCAATAACAGAAATGTTAAGGGAGCGCCCCCAACTGGCAAAATATGATCACATCAGTAAGCCAAAGGGGGTTCTGTCCCAGGAATCATTCAAAAACCTGACTATCGGTCCTCATCTGTGACCCGTATGGATTATTTGTTTTTTACAAATATTTAAAGAAGTAGCAGTGCCCCTGGTTCCATCGAACTTCAACACCAGACAAACCTTGATAGAGAAAGACAGAAACACTCACAAAATCAAATTCCAAATAAAAGTTTTGTGGTCGAGTTATGATTCAAGTTGGAAGTCAAAACGTGAGCGTGATTTGACTGTGACCTCATTTCACCTCTACTGCTCAAAAATTACACAAACAAACCGCCACGTCTAGTGGAACAATTCAATCCCATCGCCATGAAAACCGCTCAGCTTTTCGCGGTAGATGTCCACATGAGCTTTCTGTCGGGCACTCAGCACATCACATACCGTGAGACAGAAGAACCCCAGGTGTGGCGCGAGCTAGCTGAGTTCACCAAAAATCAGAATGGCACAATGCAGCTTTGACATTTTTGTCAGCATATTTGGGGCAATTTCCCTCATTTTATTTCCTTCAGCTTCTTCTGTGTGTTTAGGCAGATAGCTTTGGTTTGGGGTCACGGCCTCGCCTCTGCACCGGAGACCAACACTAAAGCCCTTGCAAAGGGCCCCTTCACACACAGCACGAATAAGTATGAAAACATCGAGCCGACATCGGGAGGGACACACGGTTGGGCAGGCATCAATGATCCCGCTGCGATGGTTTCATGCACACCTGTGCGCGAACACAGTGCGAGCAGCTGGAATGTGTTGCACCAGATCACGCCGCTGCTTTGGAGAAAAAACAAAAAAAGAAAACCACACACCATATAAAACACAGCAATTTCCAGTATTTAATCCCTCTGACTGAGCAGACAATATGTGCCTCTGCATGTGACTCACAGTCACAGACGTACAGTCACATTATTATGTTTTATTATGTCCATCCGGGTATAGAAATAATTACGAGGTCTGTGAGAAAAGTATCTGACCTTTTTATTTTATGCAAAAAATATATGAATTTGATTCATATGTTTTTACATCAGCCAAGCTTGAACGTTCATGGGCATGCGTGAGTTTTTTCACGCCTGTCGGTTGCGTCATTCGCCTGTGGGCAGGCTTTGAGTGAGCACTGGTCCACCCCTCTCGTCGTTTTTTCATTGCGAGGAAATGGCGGAATGATTTGGGCTTTGTTCCATCAGAATTTTTTCAGAAACTGTTAGAGACAGGTAGCTGGAAACCATTCGGAAAATTCACATGGCTTTTGGTGAAAATTTTATGGGCTTCACAGAGCTTAAGGAGTGTTACTACCGCTTTAAGGATGGCCCACAATGGCGCACGGTGCGCTGAGCCACGATCGACAGGCAGAAATGACCATTTCATTTCTAAACGGATGGCTGTGTCGATCCGGGACCGTTGTGTGCAATTTCTCTGGTTATCACAAGAGCTGGACATCAGCCATTTTCCGGCAGATTTCACTTTTAACAAGAGATTTTGTCATGGAAAGCCGCGCGAAGGCGTCACGCGTCACGACGGAGCCGCTGATGGAGCGAGACAAAGAACACCTCCGTTTTGGAGTGTCAGAGGACAAGTTGGGACATGCCTATCTCGGCTTTCAGTGGCTTACCAGTCGAGTGAGTATAAGAGAAATTGTGACATAAAACTCGTGAGTGAATGAGCAACTTTTGCATAATCCATCAATACAGAACATGCAAAAATCATTATGTGATAGAGGAGCCTAGATTCAGATTCAGCACCCCAAAATTACCCTAAAGCAATTGTCAAAGTCCATGCAAGCTTTTTTGTTGGCCAGTGTAATAAAGAAAAAAAAAAATCACTTAGATGTGAAAATTACTTTATTTTATGAGGAATGTGTTACTGTAACAGACAAGTTTCCACTGTATCATGTGTCATACAACCCCAATTCCAATGAAGTTGAGACGTTGTGTAAAATGTAAATAAAAACAGAATCCAATGATTTTCAAATCCTCCTCAACCTATATTCAATTGAATACACCACAAAGACAAGATATTTAATGTTCAAACTGATAAACTTAATTGTTTTTTTGCAAATATTTGCTCATTTTGAAATGGATGCCTGCAACACGTTTCTAAAAAGCTGGGACAGTGGTATGTTTACCACTGTGTTACATTACCTTTCCTTCTAACAACACTCAGTAAGCATTTGGGAACTGAGGACACTAATTGTTGAAGCTTTGTAAGTGGTATTCTTTCCCATTCTTGCTTGATGTATGACTTCAGTTCTTCAACAGTCCGGGGTCTCCGTTGTCATATTTTGTGCTTCATAATGAGCCACACATTTTCAATGGGCGACAGGTCTGGACTGCAGGCAGGCCAGTCTAGTACCCGCACTCTTTTACTATGAAGCCACGCTGTTGTAACACGTGCAGAATGTGTCTTGGCATTGTCTTGCTGAAATAAGCAGGGACATCCCTGAAAAAGACGTTGCTTGGATGGCAGCATGTGTTGCTCCAAAACCTGGATGTACCTTTCAGTAGTGCCATCACAGATGTGAAAGTTGTCCATGCCATGGGCACTAACACACCCCCATACCATCACAGATGCTGGCTTTTGAACTTTGCACTGGTAACAATCTGGATGGTCTTCTTCCTCTTTTGTCCGGAGGACACGACGTCCATGATTTCCAAAAACAATTTGAAATGTGGACTCATCAGACCACAGCACACTTTTCCACTTTGCGTCTGTCCATTTCAAATGAGCTCAGGCCCAGAGAAGACGGCGCCGTTTCTGGATGTTGTTGATGTTTGGCTTTCACTTTGCATGGTAGAGTTTTAACTTGCACTTGTAGATGCAATGACGAACTGTGTTAACTGACAATGGTTTTCTGAAGTGTTCCTGAGCCCACGCGGTAAGATCCTTTACACAATGATGTTGGTTTTTAATGCAGTGCAGTCTGAGGGATCGAAGGTCACGGGCATTCAATGTTGGCTTTCAGCCTTGCCACTTACATGTAGAAAGTTGTCCAGATTCTCTGAATCTTCTGATTATATTATGGACTGTAGATGATGGAATCCCTAAATTCCTTTCAAATGAACGTTGAGAAACATTGTTCTTTAACTGTTGGACTATTTTTTCATGCAGTTGTTCACAAAGTGGTGATGCTCACTCTATCTTTGCTTGTGAATGGCTGAGCCTTTTGGGGATGCTCCTTTTATACTCAATCATGACACTCACCTGTTTCCAATTAGGTGTTCTTTGAGCATTCATCAACTTTCTCAGTCTTTTGATGCCCCATCCAAACTTTATTGAAATGTGTTTCAGGCATCCATTTCAAAATGAGCAAATATTTGCACAAAAAAATCCAAAGTCTAGCAGTTTGAACATTAAATATCTTGTCTTTGTGGTGTATTCAATTGAATATAGGTTGAAGAGGATTGTCAAATCATTGTATTCTGTTTTTATTTACATTTTACACAACGTCCCAACTTCATTGGAATTGGGGTTGTATTTGTAAAGTATTATCAACTGTGCAGTATTATAGTTTACTGAGTGATAATAAATGTGCAGATAATAAGTACATGTACAGAAACCTGACAAATGACACTTGTCGGGTGAAAATCTGAGGTAAGGTAATTTAAAAATTTGATTGTTTTCTGTCCATTGTTTCCTCATTATCCCAGGCAACAACCAAAGGTATTTTGTCACAGAAAATATTTCCATTTTAGACAAAATGCTTTGACACTCTACAAATTTAATGCAGACATTTTTGTCAAATTTTATATAAAATGATTGGACAAAAACATATTGTAATCCAACAAGCCCATGACAGTCAGCCAAGTTCCCAAACAAAACTTTACACTTGGGCTTTAAATGGATTTCATGATTATGGAGAACATGAAACGCTAAATGCTAAGAATGTTTTATAGATACTGATCTCAGAGCAATAGTATGGTGATCGTGATTGGTCTACTCCACCATCGCGTCTAATACAATATCTCTGATTGGTTGGGCGATAGGCTTGGCCGCAGATGTTAAAGAGGATAGAGAATCACAATCATTTTTTCATGTTTTTGGTGTTAGTTAAGAGTCTCCCTGCTGTGGGGAAAACACACGAAGTGCCAGCAAGTGTCAGAACCTCTGTTTCAAGTATTTCTCCTTTTTTGAATTGCCACCAGAAAATTGGCCAATCCATGTTTGAGGGAAACATTGCGTCACATTTTCACCAATAGTCCCCCCACACACACACCCACAACCACCCCCTTTCACACACGCCCCTTCGAAATTAATTATTCATAAGGTTGTGCCCACCCATTCCTACCACTGGAAGAGGAGCAATGGTGAGCTACAGGTGTGCCTTCCCAGGCTGTCATAGCGGACTACGATCTTTCCATATTATTCCCACGGAAAGCAGTGTACGCGATCAATGGCTTTTATTAATTTTTAACCGCATCCCCAGTACATACAACCGCCGACTATTTCTTTGCTCTGCGCATTTCACGGAGGACTGTTTCACAAACCTTGCACAATTTCGAGCTGGCTTCAGTCGGCATTTAATACTCAGTAGAGGGTCAGTTGTTATATGGCTGGGGGGGCCTGGCTGCCGGTTTGTTTCTGTCTTTTGGTTTTCCTCCCAGGTGGCGTGCGTTTGGGACTGAGTGGCTGTGTTGCTGAGGCTGTCAGGACCTCACCCTGATCACCTGCGACTCGTCAGGACTCACAGCTGTGGTGCATCTGGATGGATTGGAACATGTTGGCATTTAAGACTGGAGTGCACAGTGTGTATTTGCCAGAGACTCGACCTTGTGACCAGACGGGTGAGATCGTCGTCTCGGGAGCCATCTCATCAGCAGCGGATGCTGAGAACGTCCAGGTTTAATGCACAGTCTGTGAAAGAGGAGGGGGTGAGGTCTCACGCTCGTCAGCACACTTCCTGAGGTACGTTAGATTTTGTGACTAACAGTTATACAGTCAGTAAATGTGGTGTCCCTCACACTTTATTATATTGAGCTGTTTGTTAGTCATGTATCAGCTTTCACTGCAGTGGAGTTTTGTGAACTGGATGTTCCATGCCTGCAGGTTGGGAAGCTGATCAGTAATCAAGCCAGGAAGTGTTTGCTGTTTGTACACCTTTAAGTGTTCTGTGTGTAGAGTGTGGACTCACATAATGGTTCCTTCTTTCACAGACTCGGTTGTTGCGGCCACCTGGGGGGTGTCTGCGGGGTCCTTGGGTCCGAAACAGCTTCTGGCTCCGGACCGTTAGCGCTGCTGGGAGCGCACCACGCCAGGCCGCACCTTTTGTTATTATATTATCACTGTTATGTATTAAATTCGTTTAGCCTTTGAACCGTGCTCTGCTTATTTCATACTGGGTCCTTCAAACGCTGGTCGGTTCTCCGAGCTGCGTCCGACACATAACAGTAGTCTCTGGCCAAACATCACGGACCCAGCGGTAGCAGAGACGGTAACGCGCCGGGAAGGCGGCAGCAGACGTTCAGTGGTTATCCGGATCAGTTGCGGGGCTCTCCGCCCGGAAGGTGCGTGTTTGAGAACCCATTACTGGATACTGATTTGTGCTCTCTTGCAGCCGTGTTCCTGTGTTGTGCATTATCCGTGGGTCGTGGTGGAGTGTGAATGGCGACGGCTTCGCGTCACGCTCCGACCGGATAAGAGGTTTAAACGGGAGCTGCAAGAGTGCGTTTGTAATGGGTTCACGCGCACGGCGGAGCTCTGTTAGCACGGGTCGCTGGGCTTCCTGTGTTACAGTCGTAGCCCCGTTTCCCCGGATAAAGGTAACTACTGCGTCTGTTGTATCAGCTCCGGCGTTAGTTAGTTGAGCACATTTTGGTTGTGTGTTGCACTCAGCTGCGCACATAAAAGCAGCTCGTTTGTTTTTTCTGTCGCCAAAGGGGTTTTTTGTTTTTAGCACTCTGGCTCCCCCTTGTGGTGACTGAATCACGTTACCGTCAAGCTCTTGAGTAGGAACAGGTGTGTTCCATTTGGTTGAGCTTGACGGTATAACTCACTGATTTGTTTTGTGTTAGTTCATTTTGTGTGGGTGTTGTTTGAGTTGGTTTTTGTGTGGGATTTTATTTTTTGTTTTCCACTATTTGTCTGGGGTTGTGACCCTGCAGCCTGTCTGAAAAAGAACAAAAAAAAAAAAAAAAAAAGGGGACCCAAACAACTGTGTGTTGGTTTGTTTGTTTTTTCTTTTATTTCTTTTTGTTTCACATCCCCAGGGTTAGATGGAACGGTCCCCTGGGGGGTGATGGGGTGGTACTTGGGTTGTTTTTTCTCTTTTTGTTTTTTGTTATGCCCTCTCTTCTCCTCTGACTCCAGCCGGGTGTGCTGTGGTGTCGGCATTGCTGGAGGGGTGCAGTTGGGTTGTGCTGGGCGTTTCCCAGGTAGCCTCTGCACCCGGGAGGGGAGGGGGGGGGGGTTTGGGGTATCTTTTTGTTTTCCCCCCCCCAGTTTCCGCCCTCAGGGTTTGACTGTGGTGTCCTCTGGGGGGGAAAGGGCTGTAGGCCCATCTAGCCATGGACGGCCGGGGCTGGGTCCATTGGTCATGAGGGGAGGCGTCTCCTGGGGTTGACGAGTGGTCCTCTGGGAGGCGCTGGTAGTCCCCGTGGGTGACGTTGGATCCCAGAGGGACCTCGGTCGTGGTTATTACTCCTGGAGCTGGCGGGAGGCCCTCTGGGGGGTGTTGGTCCCTACATGTCATTTGGGGGGGAGGAGGGGGGGGTGTTGTAGCATTTTTGTTTGTGAGCTCAAGTTTGGGTTTTTCTTTTCTCCCCTTCCCTGGGGTTTGATGGAACGGTCCTCTGGGGGGGGGAGGGGGGGTATTTTGGCATTTTTGTTTGTGAGCTCAAGTTTGGGTTGTTTTTCTTTTCTCCCCTTCCCTGGGGTTTGATGGAACGGTCCTCTGGGGGGGGGGGGGGGGGGGGTGTTTTAGTATTTTTGTTTGTAGGCTTGGGTTTGGGTTGTTTTTCCTTTCTCCCCTTCCCTGGGGTTTGATGGGACGGTCCCCTGGGGAGGGGGGGGTGTTTTGGTTGTTTGTGTTTTGTTTTATGACTAATTACACATGTTTGGATAAAGGCCGACCGCACAGGTGTAGGAACTCCTGGCCACACCTGTGCTAAGAGACTGTCAGAAACAAGGGCAAAGATGCAGCCAGTTCAACCAGTCTGTTGGAGGATGAACGCGGACACGGTTTCCAGCCATGGTCCCTGGAGGGGGGTGTTTCTCCTGGGCCAGGTGTGTGTGGTCGCCGGGAGGCTTCCCGTGAGGGTGGGGTACTGTTATATGGCTGGGGTGGCCTGGCTGCCGGTTTGTTTCTGTCTTTTGGTTTTCCTCCCAGGTGGCGTGCGTTTGGGACTGAGTGGCTGTGTTGCTGAGGCTGTCAGGACCTCACCCTGATCACCTGCGACTCGTCAGGACTCACAGCTGTGGTGCATCTGGATGGATTGGAACATGTTGGCATTTAAGACTGGAGTGCACAGTGTGTATTTGCCAGAGACTCGACCTTGTGACCAGACGGGTGAGATCGTCGTCTCGGGAGCCATCTCATCAGCAGCGGATGCTGAGAACGTCCAGGTTTAATGCACAGTCTGTGAAAGAGGAGGGGGTGAGGTCTCACGCTCGTCAGCACACTTCCTGAGGTACGTTAGATTTTGTGACTAACAGTTATACAGTCAGTAAATGTGGTGTCCCTCACACTTTATTATATTGAGCTGTTTGTTAGTCATGTATCAGCTTTCACTGCAGTGGAGTTTTGTGAACTGGATGTTCCATGCCTGCAGGTTGGGAAGCTGATCAGTAATCAAGCCAGGAAGTGTTTGCTGTTTGTACACCTTTAAGTGTTCTGTGTGTAGCGTGTGGACTCACATAATGGTTCCTTCTTTCACAGACTCGGTTGTTGCGGCCACCTGGGGGGTGTCGGCGGGGTCCTTGGGTCCGAAACAGCTTCTGGCTCCGGACCGTTAGCGCTGCTGGGAGCGCACCACGCCAGGCCGCACCTTTTGTTATTATATTATCACTGTTATGTATTAAATTCGTTTAGCCTTTGAACCGTGCTCTGCTTATTTCATACTGGGTCCTTCAAACGCTGGTCGGTTCTCCGAGCTGCGTCCGACACATAACATCAGTTCCGACTTTGTGACAAAATCAAGCCCAGCAATCAGTACAGCCTGTAGGTATCACATTTTCTTTTGTTTTAAATTTGTTTCGGATCGTTTTTTTATTATCATTATTATTTTGTGACTGGACTTATCACAACAGCAATGTTGAAACGTGATCTGTTAAATAAGTTAGTGAAGATTACTGTCGTCTCGTTTTCAGAGTGGTTTTCAGGGTTTTCAGTGAGAGCAAGGGCAGCCAATCAAACAACGGCAACTGATCAGCGCCAACACCTACGTGCATTTCATGATGAGGTTGCCAAATAAGCTCCAAAACGACGCCATTAAGGGCAAACGAGGCATTCTAAACCCAGCATAGTAACATAGCTGTTTCAGAGAGCCTTTTAGGAAGGTTCTGAGCCATTACAGACCCAACCAATTTTTTGGGGGGGCTACATATCACATCACAGAACAAGGAATAATGCCCCATTCAACCTCTCTCTATCACCTTTAAAGTGAAAATAATTGTCAAAATTATTTGTTATCATGCTTCTGTAAGCAGCTTTTTGATGTGGGGATGAACATTTTCTGGATAACAATAATGTTTTTAATTTCTGTTCAAGAATAGAGTTGCCCCCTATGTGTTGCACAAAACAGAGTGTCAGAGAGTTAAGAATCACAGTTTTACCATCTTACTGGATGTCTTTCTCTATTTATACATGCTGACTGAAAAAAAAGATGACTAATGGTGCAGACAGAGAGACAAACAAACTAACGAACAAACTAAATAACTCACTGTCTGGCACAACACAGCCGCCATTCTTAATGCAGAAGCAGCGCAGCTGTAATGTTCAGGTTCCTTTCACATCCACAGTGCATTTGACTGGGTATTGTGGTCTTTTGTATGAACTGAGCACAGCATTCAACAAAAATGGAAGCAACTTCATTTTATTGCTTCACCTCGGGGAGCTTTGGCGGTTACTGTCTGCTGGCACCTGGCCGTGCTGGTGCAGATCCATCAGCTCACTGGTGAAGCCTCTGACCTGAGCTGGTTTTCTGAGCAGCAGGAACCTGAACCTGGTGCACTCTGGTTCTTAAAGGGGACGAGATGTCACGCAGATGGGTTTATTTCATTTTATGCCCAAAACACGCTCTGGAACAAAGGAGCAAATTAATCCAGACCCTGCGTGGACTCAGATTACTCGCCCTCTTCAAAGCACAGTGGAGTTGGACACACCCCAAATGCACGTTCGCTGTGCTCCACAGATCATCACACTCGAGCCCAAAGACTCATTTGGAAAGAGATGACGTGTTATAGCTGGATGTGAGAGTTTAACTCTGCAGGCACAGAGTTAAACTCTCCAGTGTGTTGAGTCTAGTCTTCCCCTCAGGCTGTAAACCCTGACCTGGTCCAGTGTCGCAGACCGAACGGTCCACCCCGCCCTGCCTTCACTGTGCATGTGTCATTTGGGACCACAGCAGCTCGTCTGAGTCTGACTCTCTACACTCAACACGATTAAAAGTAATAATGTGATTATTAAACCATCAGATGAAAAAGTTAAACCTCTTAAATCATTTTAAAGTCCCTTTTAAGCAGAAACGACACGATAATCGGTGAGTCGCTACTGAAGCTTTGAAATGACGGAGGCGCAGTGAAGGCAGCAGCAGCAGCTTGTCTGGCTGCGGCGCTCTGATCGCTTCCTCCATCTTTTCTGATGAAATAATGCTGAGTGTAAGACAAGGGGCACCATGGCACTGTGAACACTATGAGTTAGCACTTCATCCTCCAAACAGCGACTCCTCATTTGTTCACGACAACAGCTGCCACATCCTGCAAGAGTGAGAACAACATGTACCAACAACACCACAGCAGCTCTCACAGCAACGAGTGTCTTATCTGTCACCACTTCACCAGAACACAGTCTGCGGCTGCTGCCGGCACATTACAGAGTTTTAGTGCTCGTTACATATCGAGCTGATTCATCTCTCAGTGTCACACGGACGAACGAGTCCTTTTTACACCTGCAAGCTTTACAGCTTGTTAGAGTCATCATCATGTCACTAAAAGAACAACGTTTCAATCTATTTCATACAAGCATATAAGCAACAGCAAAGTTCATTCACCACTCTAATCAAACATGGCAACTTTTACAGAAAAAACACAGAAATCCTCACATTATTGGCTTTTGTGAGATTTTACATTATTTGTATTCTTTCAAATTAAAGACTAGCAATTACAGAAAAACAAATCATGTAAAGCAGCCAATAAATTACAAAGTAAAATACAGCTACAACTAATTATTCATATTTATGTTTAATTTAATTTAATAATTTAATTTATTTTCATTTATATCACACCGAATCACAAAGCCGCCTCAAGGCGCTTCAGACAAGTAAGGTCTAACCTTATCAACCCCCAGAGCAAGAACACAGGAGACAGTGGTAAGAAAAAAGACCATCTGATGATTCGAGGAAGAAACCTCAAGCAGACCAGACTCAAAGGGGGACCCCCTGCTTGTTGACAATAAAAATATACAGGAAATTTTTGGGAGTCCATGCTGGTGCACAGGATGGGAGGCCTGCAGAAGAAGACACCCACTCCCTCCTCTGGATGGAGCCACACCTCAAACAGAGAAAAAAAAACAGGCAGCAGAAAGACAACAAATACAGTATAATTCATCAGCATTTAGCAACAAGAAAAACAGAAGAAATACTAAGGTGATCGACAGCCACTAGCCATAAGCTTCACTAACAGACCCAGACTTTAGATTAAGTTGAGGCTGCCGCCCGCTCTGTTTACTAATAAAATTAATTTAAAAGGGTAAGAAGCACAGGAAGATACTATGCCAGTATGCTAGCCATACGAAAGGGAAAATACAGTGAGGAAAATAAGTATTTGAACATGCTGCAATTTTGCAAGTTCTCCCACTTAGAAATCATGGAGGGGTCTGAAATTTTCATCTTAGGCGCATGTCCACTGTGACAAACATGATCTAAAAAAAAAAAAAAAATCCAGAAATCACAAGGTATGATTTTGTTAATTTATTTGTATGTTACTGCTGCAAATAAGATCCCCAAAATCTCCCAATACATGGCCCCGGTCATCCTCTCCTTAATACAGTGCAGTCGTCCTGTCCCATGTGCAGAAAAACACCCCCAACGCATAATGCTTCCACCCCCATGCTTCACAGTAGGGACGGTGTTTTTGGGATGTACTCAGCATTCTTCTTCCTCCAAACACGGCGAGTGGAATTAAGACCAAAAAGTTCTATTTTGGTCTCATCTGACCACACAACTTTCTCCCATGACTCCTCTAGATCATCCAAATGGTCATGGGCAAACTTAAGACGGGCCTGGACGTGAGCTGATTTAAGCAGGGGAACCTTCCGTGCCATGCATGATTTTAACCCATGACGTCTTAGTGTATTACCCACAGTAACCTTGAAAACAGTGGTGCCAGCTCTCTTCAGGTCATTGACCAACTCCTCCTGTGCAGTTCTGGACTGATTCCTCACCTTTGTTAGGATCAGTGATACGCCACGAAGTGGGATCTTGCATGGAGCCCCAGTCCGAGGGAGATTGACAGTCATGTTTAGCTTCTTCCATTTTCTAATAATTGCTCCAACAGTTGATCTTTTTTCACCAAGCTGCTTGGCAGTTGCCCCGTAGCTCTTTCCAGCCTTGTGGAGGTCTCCAATTTTGTCTCTGGTGTCTTTGAATTTTATTCACTTTATACATGCTTCCCTTAGGCAGTAATATTAGAAAGCATTGCTTAAATTTTCATTGATACGCAGATGATACCCAGCTTTATCTATCCATGAAGCCAGAGGACACACACCAATTAGTTAAACTGCAGGAATGTCTTTCAGACATAAAGACATGGATGACCTCTAATTTTCCGCTTTTAAATTCAGATAAAACTGAAGTTATTGTACTTGGCCCCACAAATCTTAGAAACATGGTGTCTAACCAGATCCTTACTCTGGATGGCATTACCCTGACCTCTAGTAATACTGTGAGAAATCTTGGAGTCATTTTTGATCAGGATATGTCCTTCAATGCACATATTAAGCAAATATGTAGGACTGCTTTTTTGCATTTGCACAATATCTCTAAAATTACAAAGGTCTTGTCTCAGAGTGATTCTGAAAAACTAATTCATGCATTTATTTCCTCTAGGCTGGACTATTGTAATTCATTATTATCAGGTTGTCCTAAAAGTTCCCTGAAAAGCCTTCAGTTCATTCAAAATGCTGCAGCTAGAGTACTGACGGGGACTAGAAGGAGAGAGCATATCTCACCCATATTGGCCTCTCTTCATTGGCTTCCAGTTAATTCTAGAATAGAATTTAAAATTCTTCTTCTTACTTATAAGGTTTTGAATAATCAGGTCCCATCTTATCTTAGGGACCTCATAGTACCATATCACCCCAATAGAGTGCTTTGCTCTCAGACTGCAGGCTTACTTGTAGTTCCTAGGGTTTGTAAGAGTAGAATGGGAGGCAGAGCCTTCAGCTTTCAGGCTCCTCTCCTGTGGAACCAGCTCCCAATTCGGATCAGGGAGACAGACACCCTCTCTACTTTTAAGATTAGGCTTAAAACTTTCCTTTTTGCTAAAGCTTATAGTTAGGGCTGGATCAGGTGACCCTGAACCATCCCTTAGTTATGCTGCTATAGACGTAGACTGCTGGGGGGTTCCCATGATGCACTGAGTGTTTCTTTCTCTTTTTGCTCTATATGCACCACTCTGCATTTAATCATTAGTGATCGATCTCTGCTCCCCTCCACAGCAAGTCTTTTTCCTGGTTCTCTCCCTCAGCCCCAACCAGTCCCAGCAGAAGACTGCCCCTCCCTGAGCCTGGTTCTGCTGGAGGTTTCTTCCTGTTAAAAGGGAGTTTTTCCTTCCCACTGTCGCCAAGTGCTTGCTCATAGGGGGTCGTTTTGACCATTGGGGTTTTTCTGTAATTATTGTATGGCTTTTGCCTTGCAATATAAAGCGCCTTGGGGCAACTGTTGTTGTGATTTGGCGCTATATAAATAAAATTGATTTGATTTGGACAGCTCTTTGGTCTTAGCCATGTTAGTAGTTGGAGTCTTACTGATTGTGTGGGGTGGACAGGTGTCTTTATGCAGCTAACGACCTCAAATAGGTGCTTCTAATTTGGAATAATAAGTTGAGTGGAGGTGGACTTTTTAGAGGTGAACTAACAGGTCTTTGAGGGCCAGAATTTTTGCTGATTGGCAGGTGTTCAAATACTTATTTGTAGCAGTAACATACAAATAAATTATAAAAAAATCTGTATGATTTTTTTAATAATTTATTTGTATGTTTGTGATTTCCGGATTTTTTTCTTTTTAGATTGTCTCTCACAGTAGACATGAACCTAAGATGAAAATTTCAGATCCCTCCATGATTTCTAAGTGGGAGAACTTGTTATGTGCAGACGCAGGTTGAGGAGCGGACCAACGTCTGACCGAACCCAGCGCTAAATAACCAGAAAGCGGTTCCACAAACAAAACGATTTTATTTCCCCTCCAGTGCAATAATTAGTGTACAACATAAATATTTGGTTTGTCTGGCGGAGTGAAGGACGGCGCGCTCTACAGCGCCCAAAAGGATCGAAGCCTCAGCGCTTCTGGACTCAGATTCACCGCCAAACACCCCCCAGGTGGACACGACAAACTGACTCTGTGAAGGATGGAAAAGCTGAGGTAAGTCAACAGAGCTACAGCAAATATCCTTCAAAGGCACACACTATCAGCAACACATTCAGGTCTGAATTTAAGCTTTATGTAAATGAGCAGCTTCTCACAACAGGTGGAGGATCATCAGTCCGTACGCCACAGCAGTGAGAAGCAAACTGCACAATTCTCATCAATGTTCAAATATACTGCGTAACAGAATGCCAAATTACTACTAACGATCATTCAGACAATAATCACCTCTGATGTGTGCTGACAGCATGTGTCCCTCACCCGTCCTCCTTCACAGGCACGATGTGTCAAACCCAGGCGCGGTCCTCAGCGTCTCACAAACGAACGTCACAAGGTCGACTTCCCGGCAATTCTGCTTGAATCACTCATGGCTTAAATGCAGAACGCCATCTCATTATCTGCTTCAGCTGAAAGTCTTTAAGTCTGCACGTGAACATCCTCCACAGGTGCAGCTAATAATGCTGATGAGGGTGAAGGACTCTTCTGCCAGCACCTTCTCCACAGACAAAAAACAGTTTGCATACCACCTGGAGAGCAAAGAAAAGAAAACAACACAAAAACATCCAGCCAAACCCCCCAACACACAACAGAACTTGCAGAATCGCAGGGTGTTCAAATACTTATTTTCCTCACTGTGTGTTATGTTATTTTATACGATTATTAATTAATATTATCACTGAAGAGGATGTCAGTCATTGTTGTCATTAATTGATTGTTTTATGATATAAAATATCAACAAAAAAGCTTTTAACTCATTCAGTCAAATTGTTATCAGTGTCTTGGAAGCTTCCTCACTCACTTTATTAACTTATTTAACTTAAATGGCACAAGTAAATGGGTCATCTAAGAAACAGGCTGTAAAGGTGATGCTTTAGATATTTACTGATATGTTTTCATTAAAGCCTGTGTGGATGTATTGATGACTTTCTATGTTTAGGATCTATCATATTTTTTTGTTGTTCGTAAGAGAAGACACTGTCAGCGTCGACATAATGCAGTTATTCACAGGTGCGACAACTTTAAATCATTTGACATTTACAAAAAAAAAAAAATCACAAAAAGTTGGGACAATATGGAAAAATGCTGAAGACTTGTTTCATTGCAGACAATATGAGACCAAAATATTCCATTTTCTGTGTGGCCAACTTCACGTCATGTGTTCATATTCATCCATTCCTGCATTTTAAGGCCTGTAAGACATTTTGGGAGACGAGTTGGGAGTCTAAAGCATTTACATCTTTGTAAAGTTGTCATTCCTTCTCACAACACTTACAATACGTTTTGGCGTTGAGGATACAAAGGATGAAGTGTTTTCATGTGTTAGTTTGTCCCATTCTTTATGTAAACATGTCTTTAGGTCTGCAACAGTACAAGGTCGATGTTGTTGCATATTTTTTTGTTTCAAATTTGTCCACATATTCTCCATTAGAAACAGGTCAGAACTGAAGGCAGGCCAGTCCAGTACCAGAGCCATCTTCTTCTGCAGCCATGTTTTATAATGTGTGCGGCATGTGATTTTGCACTGTCTTGTAGGAAAATACATGGACGTCCCTGGAAAAGACGTCGTCTTGAAGGCAGCACATAGCTTGAAACACTCAGCGTACTTTTCTACATTAATGTTGCTATCACAGAAGTAAAAGGGCACTGACTGATGACAGTTTGTCTTCAGAAAAGAAAAAGATGTGGAATACTGATTTGTATAAATACAATACACATTTACACTTCGTGATGGACCAACTCAAATGCCTCTGAGCTCAGAGAAGTCAATACTGCTTCTGAAGATCAGGCTTCTTACAGTTTCCACAGTTTTAAGTGGATTTTTTGAATGTAACTCTATATTGCAGTGCTTGACAAAGGCTGCCAAAACTAATCCCTCACACGTGGTTATATCAGGTATTGATGAATAATGGTTCTTGATGCAATGCAGTATGGGGGATTGGAGAGTTTTCTTTACCTGGATACACTGAAATTCCTCCAGATTCCTTGAATTGTTTAATGATATTATGCACAGTAGAGGGAGAAATATGCAAATACTTCCTCCTCTTTATTTGAGAAACACTGTTTTTGAAGATTTCAATAATTTTCTCATGAATATGTTAACAAAGTGGAGATCCTCTGACAACCTTTGTTTCTCAAAAACTCTTTGCAGTAATCATGAGTACAATCACCTGTTTGAAATAACATTACACACTCATTCATCTTCAATCACTTATCCTGGATCTGGTCGCAGGAGCAACAGCTCCAGCAGGGGACCCCAACCTTCCGTTTCCCGGGCCACATTAACCACCATGAACTGGGGAACACCGAGGCGTTCCCAGGCCAGTGTGGAGATATAATCTCTCTACTTAGTCCTGGGTCTTCCCCAGGGTCTCCCTCCAGCTGAACGTGTCTGAAAGACCTCCCTAGGGAGGCGCCCAGGAGGCATCCTTACCAGATGCCCGAACCACCTCAGCTGGCTCCTTTTAACGCGAAGGTGCAGCAGCTCTACTCAGAGCTCCGCACAGATGACCAAACTTCTCACCCTATCTCTAAGGGACACACCAGCCACCCTCCGAAGGAAGCTCATTTCGGCTGCTTGTACCCACGACCTAGTTCTTTTGGTCATAACCCAACCCTCAGGACCATAGGTGAGAGTAGAAATGAAGACTGACCAGTAGATCGAGAGCTTTGTCTTTTGGCTCAGCTCCCTTTTCGTCACAACAATACAGTACAGCGAATGCAACACTGCCCCTGCTACGCCAATTCTCTGGCAAATCTCATGCTCCATTGTCCCCTCACTCGTGAACAAGACCCTGATGGACTTGAACTCCTTCACTTGGGGCAAGAGCTCATTCACTACCCAGAGAATCCATCGGTTTCCTGCTGAGAACCATGGCCTCAGATTTAGAGGTGCTGATCCACATCCCAGCCGCTTCACACTCAGCTCTGAACTGATTCAATTTCAGTTTTTTCAATTTCAATTTATTTTCATTTCGATAGCAACAAATCACAAAAGAGTTGCTTCAAGGTGCTTCACACAAGTAAGGTCTAACCTTACTAACCCCCAGAGCAGCGGTGGTAAGGGAAAACTCCCTCTGAGGAAGAAACCTCAAGCAGACCAGACTCAAAGGGGTGACCCTCTGCTTGGCCATGATACAGACACAAATTACAGAACAATTCACAAAAAAACATACAGGAAATGCTGTTGGTGCACAGGACCAACAACATTTCCTTTCCAACACAAATACCACTCCCATCTCTGGATGGAGCTGCACCTTAAACAGAGAAATAAAACAGAATCAGACATTAGAAAGACAAGAAATACAGTATAATTTGTCAGCATTAAACAACAAGAAAAACAGGAAATACGAAAGTGATCGCCGGCCACTAGCCCTAAGCTTCACTAAAAGACCCAGAATTTAGGTAAAGTTGAGGCGACGGCACACTCTGTTTACTAATAAAATGAATTAAAAGAGTATAAAGCGTAAAACAAAACTGTACCAGTATGCTGCCATATGAAAGGGAAAATAAGTGCGTCTTAAATCTGGACTTGAAAGTCTCCACAGAATCTGACTGTGTTATTGATGCAGGGAGATCATTCCACAGAACAGGGGCATGATAAGAGAAAGCTCTGTGACCTGCAGACTTCACCCTAGGGACAAAAAGTAGTCCTGCACCCTGACAACACAAAGCCCGGGCCGGTATGTAAGGTTTAATTAGGTCAGCTAAGTAGGGAGGGGCTATTCTATGAATAATTTTATAGGCTAGTAACAGAACCTTAACATCTGATCTCACTGGGACAGGAAGCCAGTGAAGAGATGCCAAAATGGGTGTAATTTGGTCGAACTTTCTGCTTCGTGTCAAAAGCCTGGCTGCAGCATTTTGAACCAATTGGAGACAGCTAATGCTGGACTGCGTTAAACCAGAAAATAGAACATTGCAGTAGTCCAGTCTAGAAGAGACAAACGCATGGATCAAGGTCTCAGCATCAGCCATACAGAGGATGGGACAAATCTTCACTATATTTCACAGGTGGAAGAAAGCAGTCCTCAAAATATTTCTAAAGTGGAGGTCAAAGGAGAATGTAGGATCAAAAATTACCCCAAGGTTCCTCACTTTGTCTGTGTGATGTATGACACACGAGCCTAGGCTGAGTGTTAACTGGTCAAATTGATGCCGATGTCTCACTGGACAAAGAACCATCATTTCAATCTTATCACAGTTTAAATGTAGGAAGTTTCTAGACATCCAACTTCTCACTGATGCAAGGCCATCTTCTAAGGATTTTATGTAAATGAGATTACCTGCAGTTATCGGCATGTATAACTGAGTATCATCAGCATAGCAGTGAAAGGTAATCCCAAAATGCTGCAATATGTGCCCAAGGGGTGCTATCGGCTGAATCACAATCAAGTTGACCAACTGTGGTGCACAAGAGGTGAAAAATGAAGTTCCTCAGATGAAGATGAAAATACTTCTAAAACAATCTATGGTGTCCAGAGCTCAATGCCGGAAAATATTTTTGAAGTAAGTGTCTTCATTGCAAAATTACAGCGCATTGAACTAAACGTTAAATTCTGAAATTCAATTCAATTCAATTCAATTTTTTTTTTATATAGCGCCAAATCACAACAAACTGTTGCCCCAAGGCGCTTTATATTGTAAGGCAAGGCCATACAATAATTATGTAAAACACCAACGGTCAAAACGACCCCCTGTGAGCAAGCACTTGGCTACAGTGGGAAGGAAAAACTCCCTTTTAACAGGAAGAAACCTACAGCAGAACCAGGCTCAGGGAGGGGCAGTCTTCTGCTGGGACTGGTTGGGGCTGAGGGAGAGAACCAGGAAAAAGACATGCTGTGGAGGGGAGCAGAGATCGATCACTAATGATTAAATGCAGAGTGGTGCATACAGAGCAAAAAGAGAAAGAAACAGTGCATCATGGGAACCCCCCAGCAGTCTACGTCTATAGCAGCATAACTAAGGGATGGTTTAGGGTCACCTGATCCAGCCCTAACTATAAGCTTTAGCAAAAAGGAAAGTTTTAAGCCTAATCTTAAAAGTAGAGAGGGTGTCTGTCTCCCTGATCTGAATTGGGAGCTGGTTCCACAGGAGAGGAGCCTGAAAGCTGAAGGCTCTGCCTCCCATTCTACTCTTACAAACCCTAGGAACTACAAGTAAGCCTGCAGTCTGAGAGCGAAGCGCTCTATTGGGGTGATATGGTACTACGAGGTCCCTAAGATAAGATGGGACCTGATTATTCAAAACCTTATAACTCAACTCAACTCAACTTTTTTCTTATATAGCGCCAAATCACAACAAACAGTTGCCCCAAGGCGCTCCATATTGTAAGGCAAGGCCATACAATAATTATGAAAAACCCCAACGGTCAAAACGACCCCCTATGAGCAAGCACTTGGCCAAAGTGGGAAGGAAAAACTCCCTTTTAACAGGAAGAAACCTCCAGCAGAACCAGGCTCAGGGAGGGGCAGTCTTCTGCTGAGACTGGTTGGGGCTGAGGGAAAAAACCAGGAAAAAGACATGCTGTGAAGGGGGGCAGAGACCGATCACTAATGATTAAATGCAGAGTGATGCATACGGAGCAAAAAGAGAAAGAAACAGTGCATCATGGGAACTCCCCCACAATCTACGTCTAAAGCAGCATAACCAAGGGATGGTCCAGGGTCACCCGATCCAGCCCTAACTATAAGCCTTAGCGAAAAGGAAAGTTTTAAGCCTAATCTTAAAAGTAGAGAGGGTATCTGTCTCCCTGATCTGAATTGGGAGCTGGTTCCACAGGAGAGGAGCCTGAAAGCTGAAGGCTCTGCCTCCCATTCTACTCTTACAAACCCTAGGAACTACAAGTAAGCCCGCAGTCTGAGAGCGAAGCGCTCTAATGGGGTAATATGGTACTACGAGGTCCCTAAGATAAGATGGGACCTGATTATTCAAAACCTTATAAGTAAGAAGAAGAATTTTAAATTCTATTCTAGAATTAACAGGAAGCCAATGAAGAGAGGCCAACACGGGTGAGATATGCTCTCTCCTGATAGTCCCCGTCAGTACTCTAGCTGCAGCATTCTGAACCAACTGAAGGCTTTTTAGGGAACTTTTAGGACAACCTGATAATAATGAATTACAATAGTCCAGCCTAGAGGAAATAAATGCATGAATTAGTTTTTCAGCATCACTCTGAGACAAGACCTTTCTGATTTTAGAGATATTGCGTAAATGCAAAAAGGCAGTCCTACATATTTGTTTAATATGCGCTTTGAATGACATATCCTGATCAAAAATGACTCCAAGATTTCTCACAGTATTACTAGAGATCAGGCAAATGCCATCCAGAGTAACGATCTGGTTAGACACCATGTTTCTAAGATTTGTGGGGCCAAGTACAATAACTTCAGTTTTATCTGAGTTTAAAAGCAGGAAATTAGAGGTCATCCATGTCTTTACGTCTGTAAGACAATCCTGCAGTTTAGCTAATTGGTGTGTATCCTCTGGCTTCATGGATAGATAAAGCTGTGTATCATCTGCGTAACAATGAAAATTTAAGCAATACCGTCTAATAATACTGCCTAAGGGAAGCATGTATAAAGTGAATAAAATTGGTCCTAGCACAGAACCTTGTGGAACGCCATAATTAACTTTAGTCTGTGAAGAAGATTCCCCATTTACATGAACAAACTGTAATCTATTAGACAAATATGATTCAAACCACCGCAGCGCAGTGCCTTTAATACCTATGACATGCTCTAATCTCTGTAATAAAATTTTATGGTCAACAGTATCAAAAGCAGCACTGAGGTCTAACAGAACAAGCACAGAGATGAGTCCACTGTCCGAAGCCATAAGAAGATCATTTGTAACCTTCACTAATGCTGTTTCTGTACTATGATGAATTCTAAAACCTGACTGAAACTCTTCAAATAGACCATTCCTCTGCAGATGATCAGTTAGCTGTTTTACAACTACCCTTTCAAGAATTTTTGAGAGAAAAGGAAGGTTGGAGATTGGCCTATAATTAGCTAAGATAGCTGGGTCAAGTGATGGCTTTTTAAGTAATGGTTTAATTACTGCCACCTTAAAAGCCTGTGGTACATAGCCAACTAACAAAGATAGATTGATCATATTTAAGATCGAAGCATTAAATAATGGTAGGGCTTCCTTGAGCAGCCTGGTAGGAATGGGGTCTAATAAACATGTTGATGGTTTGGATGAAGTAACTAATGAAAATAACTCAGACAGAACAATCGGAGAGAAAGAGTCTAACCAAATACCGGCATCACTGAAAGCAGCCAAAGATAACGATACGTCTTTGGGATGGTTATGAGTAATTTTTTCTCTAATAGTTAAAATTTTGTTAGCAAAGAAAGTCATGAAGTCATTACTAGTTAAAGTTAATGGAATATTCAGCTCAATAGAGCTCTGACTCTTTGTCAGCCTGGCTACAGTGCTGAAAAGAAACCTGGGGTTTTCTTATTTTCTTCAATTAGTGATGAGTAGAAAGATGTCCTAGCTTTACGGAGGGCTTTTTTATAGCGCAACAGACTCTTTTTCCAGGCTAAGTGAAGATCTTCTAAATTAGTGAGACGCCATTTCCTCTCCAACTTACGGGTTATCTGCTTTAAGCTACGAGTTTGTGAGTTATACCACGGAGTCAGACACTTCTGATTTAAAGCTCTCTTTTTCAGAGGAGCTACAGCATCCAAAGTTGTCTTCAATGAGGATGTAAAACTATTGATGAGATACTCTATCTCCCTTACAGAGTTTAGGTAGCTACTCTGCACTATGTTGGTATATGGCATTAGAGAACATAAAGAAGGAATCATATCCTTAAACCTAGTTACAGCGCTTTCTGAAAGACTTCTAGTGTAATGAAACTTATTCCCCACTGCTGGGTAGTCCATCAGAGTAAATGTAAATGTTATTAAGAAATGATCAGACAGAAGGGAGTTTTCAGGGAATACTGTTAAGTCTTCTATTTCCATACCATAAGTCAGAACAAGATCTAAGATATGATTAAAGTGGTGGGTGGACTCATTTACTTTTTGAGCAAAGCCAATAGAATCTAATAATAGATTAAATGCAGTGTTGAGGCTGTCATTCTCAGCATCTGTGTGGATGTTAAAATCGCCCACTATAATTATCTTATCTGAGCTAAGCACCAAGTCAGACAAAAGGTCTGAAAATTCACAGAGAAACTCACAGTAACGACCAGGTGGACGATAGATAATAACAAATAAAACTGGTTTTTGGGACTTCCAATTTGGATGGACAAGACTAAGAGACAAGCTTTCAAATGAATTAAAGCTCTGTCTGGGTTTTTGATTAATTAATAAGCTGGAATGGAAGATTGCTGCCAATCCTCCGCCCCGGCCCGTGCTACGAGCATTCTGACAGTTAGTGTGACTCGGGGGTGTTGACTCATTTAAACTAACATATTCATCCTGCTGTAACCAGGTTTCTGTTAGGCAGAATAAATCAATATGTTGATCAATTATTATATCATTTACCAACAGGGACTTAGAAGAGAGAGACCTAATGTTTAATAGACCACATTTAACTGTTTTAGTCTGTGGTGCAGTTGAAGGTGCTATATTATTTTTTCTTTTTGAATTTTTATGCTTAAATAGATTTTTGCTGGTTATTGGTGGTCTGGGAGCAGACACCGTCTCTACGGGGATGGGGTAATGAGGGGATGGCAGGGGGAGAGAAGCTGCAGAGAGGTGTGTAAGACTACAACTCTGCTTCCTGGTCCCAACCCTGGATAGTCACGGTTTGGAGGATTTAAGAAAATTGGCCAGATTTCTAGAAATGAGAGCTACTCCATCCAAAGTGGGATGGATGCCGTCTCTCCTAACAAGACCAGGTTTTCCCCAGAAGCTTTGCCAATTATCTATGAAGCCCACCTCATTTTTTGGACACCACTCAGACAGCCAGCAATTCAAGGAGAACATGCGGCTAAACATGTCACTCCCGGTCCGATTGGGGAGGGGCCCAGAGAAAACTACAGAGTCCGACATTGTTTTTGCAAAGTTACACACCGATTTAATGTTAATTTTAGTGACCTCCGACTGGCGTAACCGAGTGTCATTACTGCCGACGTGAATTACAATCTTACCAAATTTACGCTTAGCCTTAGCCAGCAGTTTCAAATTTCCTTCAATGTCGCCTGCTCTGGCCCCCGGAAGACAATTGACTATGGTTGCTGGTGTCGCTAACTTCACATTTCTCAAAACAGAGTCGCCAATAACCAGAGTTTGATCCTCGGCGGGTGTGTCGTCGAGTGGGGAAAAACGGTTAGAAATGTGAACGGGTTGACGGTGTACACGGGGCTTCTGTTTAGGGCTACGCTTCCTCCTCACAGTCACCCAGTCAGCCTGCTTTCCCGACTGCTCGGGATCTGCCAGGGGGTAACTAACGGCGGCTAAGCTACCTTGGTCCGCACCGACTACAGGGGCCTGGCTAGCTGTAGAATTTTCCACGGTGCGGAGCCGAGTCTCCAATTCGCCCAGCCTGGCCTCCAAAGCTACGAATAAGCTACACTTATTACAAGTACCGTTACTGCTAAAGGAGGCCGAGGAATAACTAAACATTTCACACCCAGAGCAGAAAAGTGCGGGAGAGACAGGAGAAGCCGCCATGCTAAATCGGCTAAGAGCTAGTAGCTACGCTAAGCTAGCGGATTCCTAAAAACACGCAAAGTGAATAATGTGTAAATAATTTAGAGGTGATTCAGCAGAAGGAGTGCTTTAGTTAAGGCACGTAAAGATTACACTGGGAAACAAATCGTAATCTAGATAACTAGATCAATCGAACTGCGCAGATTAAACAGCTAACAGATACAGAAAAACACCGCTGTGCTCCGGAACAGGAAGTGATACAATACATGCTGTGACTATGATGCACGGACATGCTGTGACTATGATGCAGGGACATGCTGTGACTATAATGCACGGACATGCTGTGACTATAATGCACGGACATGCTGTGACTATGATTAATGGACATGCTGTGACTATGATGCACGGACATACTGTGACTATGATTAATGGACATGCTGTGACTATGATGCATGGACATGCTGTGACTATGATGCACGGACATGCTGTGACTATGATGCATGGACATGTTGTGACCAGTAGTGGGCACAGTTCGAAGATAATGTTTTCATTATCGCATTATCATTTTAGATAAATTTAAAAACCATTAACGGACTAATTATCTTGCGATAAATTTTTGTCCAATAATTTTTAGACCGATAACGTGGTAAATAAAATTTAACAGCTACAAATATTTATAAAACTTAAGGGCCCTGTCCCACTGGGGAGAGGATTAATTGTGCATGAATTGAGTACCAAAATTGGGGGCGTTCGTTGTCGTCCGCAACAAAAATGGCTAAAAGTGACAAATGTCCCAGTATGAATTACGGATATATTAATAATATATAGCAAATATATGATGAACAATCACGGTTATATAACGCATGTAGTGAGGAAACTGATCTCACACATTGTGATTATCACGACAGTATTACGGGTGTATTATGAATGCATCGCGCACGTGTTGTGCGTGCACGGCATCCGCACTGCGGTCATAAAAGAAGTGCACTCCGGCCGTCAGCATCACTATTCACACCAACAATACAGCCTCTGGAGCATTTGCTGGACTTGGACAAGTTGATCACAGAGTTAATGTTCATTTTGTCATGCGAGGGTTAACTGTTCATGAGTTTGGGCAGCGGGAAGGGGGAAGCTGCTTGGTGTGTGAGACAGTGTTTTTTTTTTTTTTTTGAGTGAGTTGTGGGTAAACAGCAACTCTTCCTTTTGTTGGTGTTAAATAAAAGTCCTGGATTGCAGCAGCTACGTCTTTGCGGATTTACACAGCCGGACCGGCACTGACTGGCAGGTATGTCGCTTTCTGCCACACTTTGGGTTTACGTGACGTGTTTGTTATGCATTCACAGATTGTCCGCAAATCAGCTGCAAAGCAGATGTAATAAAAATGCTTTATTCGTGGCCAATCTGTATGCATTTGCTACAACATATTTTAGTTTGTGATGCGGACATGATGGGCACGATATATATCTGTTTTACACACTGTCCCAGTCCGCTGCCAAGCCGCAAATCTCCGTCAGTTGCGGATATTAGCGGTTAACGGCAGACATACAGCGCACAGAGTGAGTAAGTATTGTGTATGAATTGAGTATATCTGGAGTATGTGAGGCGGATGTCATCTGCATTCAGATTTTTGAACAGATTTTTTCGGCCGCCATCCGAACACGTCCGTGATCATCCGCAGAGGCATGCACGTCCGCAGCCAGGATTTTTGAGTGGCTCAAAAATCCTGCTGCGGATGAGATCCGCATCACTGCCTGAACACATACTGAAGACATTCGCAGGACATAAACAACCAACGTGCCGCATATGCCCTGTCATCCGCTGATATCCGCAACCGATGGGTTGGCGCGGCTTGGTGGCGGACCGGGACAGCGTGCAAAACAGATATGACGCGTGCCCAGCACGGCCACATCACGGTCGCAAATGGTATGTCGCGCATGCAGACACAGTGGGCACGGATGGAGCGAGTGCATCACGGCCGCTGTGCCCCTCATGGGGGCGCCTCCGCGGTTGCCTTCACTTCTGTTCCCTGTTATATCCGCTTTTCTTCCTCATGTATTCGCTGATCCACCCCGGGACATTTGTCATTTCTGCCCACCTTTGTTGCGGACGCTCAGCTTTTGTCTGCTCATTTCATGCGCAAATCCTCCTAAACGCCAGTGGGACAGGGCCCTAAAATCAGTTGAGCACCGACCTGTTAAATGTTTTGTAGCTGATGTATAGTTCTACTCTCTGCAAAACAGAGAAGAGCTGCTTTACCGAATTTCAGAAATATTATATATTAGTCTTGAACAAAGAGGACAAACAGTGTTGTAAAGAACAATAATCAAGACGTTAAAGAGCAAACTTCACTTTCCCCCAGAACGACATGATCAGGAAGCAATTGTACCTCACAGCCGCTCCCACTGAAAATAACGGAGAGACAGCCTGTGATTCTCGCAAGTTTACATAAAATAAACACAATAACAACGTCTATAAACCCAGAGAATATATTCACGGGTGTTTTAGGCACAATATAAAAATAGTTTTATGTTGCGATGTTAATGGCGTCTGTGTGCAGCGGTTAAAGTGCAGCGTGATCAGAGCGTCTCAATGCAGTTCTCAATGTTACTGAGATCTCGCAGCGTGGCGACCTCTCCGTTATTGTGACTATGATGCACGGACATACTGTGACTATGCTGCACGGACATACTGTGACTATGATGCACGGACATACTGTGACTATGATGCATGGACATACTGTGACTATGATGCACGGACATACTGTGACTATGATGCACGGACATACTGTGACTATGATGCAGGGACATGTTGTGACAATGATGCACGGACATACTGTGACTATGATGCATGGACATACTGTGACTATGCTGCACGGACATACTGTGACTATGATGCATGGACATACTGTGACTATGCTGCAAGGACATACTGTGACTATGCTGCAAGGACATACTGTGACTATGATGCACGGACATACTGTGACTATGCTGCAAGGACATACTGTGACTATGGTGCATGGACATACTGTGACTATGATGCATGGAGTTATTTTAATCGCCTGATTGCCTCCAGTAAAAGAAATCCTAAAGTGCTTTTTGACACAATCAGCTCTCTTGTGTCACCTGCTCCCGTCACTAGTTGTGAGGAGTTCCTGGATTTCTTTATTGATAAGGTTAGAGTTATAAAGAACAACCTGCCTCCATGCCATGGTCCCCAGCACTGGGAACCTCCCACTCAGTGCTGGGCCTCATTTGAGCCTGTTACTGTAGAGGACATCTCAACCATCATGAATAAAGTGAAGCCATCCTCTGGTATTTTGGATGTTCTTCCGTTTAAACTGTTTGTGAATGTATTTGACTCCATCGGGCCCTACATTGCTAAAATGTTTAATATATCTTTGTCGAGTGGAGTGTTTCCCTGTTATTTTAAACATGCCATTGTGGAACCACAGTTAAAGAAAGCTGGATTGGATTCTACAGAGCTCAAGAACTTTAGGCCAATATCTAAAACCCCTTTCTTGGCCAAAGTCTTGGAAAAGGTAGTCTGTGCTCAGTTGAGATCGTTTTTGCAGGCTAACAACATCCATGACACTTTTCAATCTGGGTACCGTGAGTTTCATTCTACTGAAACAGCCCTGTTGAAGGTGTCTAGTGACATGATGATGGCAGCTGACACTGGCAAATGTTCTGTGCTGATTCTGATTGATCTGTCTTCGGCGTTTGATACCGTTGACCATGGCATTCTGATAAACAGATTGCGGGATTTGGTTGGAATGTCAGATTGTGTTTTAGAGTGGTTTACCTCTTACCTGACTGGTAGAACTTTTAGTGTGATGGTGGGCAATGCAGTGTCGGAATCTGCAGATCTTCTGTGGGGTGTGCCACAGGGATCGGTCTTGGGACCTGTTTTGTTCTCGTTGTATCTCCTTCCTCTCAGCAAGCTGATCCAGCAGTTCAGTGATGTGTCCTATCATTTGTATGCCGATGATCTGCAGCTGTACTGCTCTTTTATGACAACTGAGCCACAGAAACTCTGCTCTCTCACAAATTGTTTGGCCAAAATTAAGGAATGGCTCACTGAGAACAGTCTGCAGTTAAATTCCAATAAGACTGAGACTCTGATTGTAGCACCAGATAGTGTTGTACCTGGAATTAAGCAGCATCTCGGTAGCCTAAGCTGCACGGTCAAAAGCAGCCTGCGTAACCTGGGTGTCATTTTGGATGGAGGGATGTCTCTGGAGCAGCACACAAATTACCTGGTTAAGAACTGTTTTTTCCAAATTCGGAACATCTCTAAGCTCCGTAAGATGGTGACTTTAAAAGATCTTGAGATGATTGTTCATGCGTTCGTCTCATCGCGTTTGGATTATTTTAACAGTCTCTTCACCTGTCTGAATAAGAAGGAGTTGGCCCGCCTGCAGGTTGTGCAAAATTCTGCTGCGCGCCTGCTTACCCGCACCCGCAGGAGGGACCATATTACTCCTATTCTTAATACTTTGCATTGGCTGCCTGTCTCCTACAGGATTCATTACAAAATCCTGGTATTGACTTTTAGAGCTCTGCATGGACAGGCACCGGAGTACATCAGGGACCTGATCCAGCCTTATGCTTCCTCCAGGAGCCTCAGGTCGTCCAATCAGAACCTGTTGAAGTACAATAACTTCAGTTTTATCTGAGTTTAAAAGCAGGAAATTAGAGGTCATCCATGTCTTTATGTCTGTAAGACAATCCTGCAGTTTAGCTAATTGGTGTGTGTCCTCTGGCTTCATGGATAGATAAAGCTGGGTATCATCTGCGTAACAATGAAAATTTAAGCAATACCGTCTAATAATACTGCCTAAGGGAAGCATGTATAAAGTGAATAAAATTGGTCCTAGCACAGAACCTTGTGGAACTCCATAATTAACTTTAGTCTGTGAAGAAGATTCCCCATTTACATGAACAAATTGTAATCTATTAGACAAATATGATTCAAACCACCGCAGCGCATTGCCTTTAATACCTATGGCATGCTCTAATCTCTGTAATAAAATTTTATGGTCAACAGTATCAAAAGCAGCACTGAGGTCTAACAGAACAAGCACAGAGATGAGTCCACTGTCCGAGGCCATAAGAAGATCATTTGTAACCTTCACTAATGCTGTTTCTGTACTATGATGAATTCTAAAACCTGACTGAAACTCTTCAAATAGACCATTCCTCTGCAGATGATCAGTTAGCTGTTTTACAACTACCCTTTCAAGAATTTTTGAGTGAAAAGGAAGGTTGGAGATTGGCCTATAATTAGCTAAGATAGCTGGGTCAAGTGATGGCTTTTTAAGTAATGGTTTAATTACTGCCACCTTAAAAGCCTGTGGTACATAGCCAACTAACAAAGATAGATTGATCATATTTAAGATCGAAGCATTAAATAATGATAGGGCTTCCTTGAGCAGCCTGGTAGGAATGGGGTCTAATAAACATGTTGATGGTTTGGATGAAGTAACTAATGAAAATAACTCAGACAGAACAATCGGAGAGAAAGAGTCTAACCAAATACCGGCATCACTGAAAGCAGCCAAAGATAACGATACGTCTTTGGGATGGTTATGAGTAATTTTTTCTCTAATAGTTAAAATTTTGTTAGCAAAGAAAGTCATGAAGTCATTACTAGTTAAAGTTAAATGAATACTCAGCTCAATAGAGCTCTGACTCTTTGTCAGCCTGGCTACAGTGCTGAAAAGAAACCTGGGGTTGTTCTTATTTTCTTCAATTAGTGATGAGTAGAAAGATGTCCTAGCTTTACGGAGGGCTTTTTTTTATAGAGCAACAGACTCTTTTTCCAGGCTAAGTGAAGATCTTCTAAATTAGTGAGACGCCATTTCCTCTCCAATGTACGGGTTATCTGCTTTAAGCTACGAGTTTGTGAGTTATACCATGGAGTCAGGCACTTCTGATTTAAAGCTCTCTTTTTCAGAGGAGCTACAGCATCCAAAGTTGTCTTCAATGAGGATGTAAAACTATTGACGAGATACTCTGCACTGTGTTGGTATATGGCATTAGAGAACATAAAGAAGGAATCATATCCTTAAACCTAGTTACAGTGCTTTCTGAAAGACTTCTAGTGTAATGAAACTTATTCCCCACTGCTGGGTAGTCCATCAGAGTAAATGTAAATGTTATTAAGAAATGATCAGACAGAAGGGAGTTTTCAGGGAATACTGTTAAGTCCTCTATTTCCATACCATAAGTCAGAACAAGATCTAAGATATGATTAAAGTGGTGGGTGGACTCATTTACATTTTGAGCAAAGCCAATAGAGTGTAATAATAGATTAAATGCAGTGTTGAGGCTGTCATTCTCATGATCTGTGTGGATGTTAAAATCGCCCACTATAATTATCTTATCTGAGCTAAGCACTAAGTCAGACAAAAGGTCTGAAAATTCACAGAGAAACTCACAGTAACAACCAGGTGGACGATAGATAATAACAAAACTGGTTTTTGGGACTTCCAATTTGGATGGACAAGACTAAGAGTCAAGCTTTCAAATGAATTAAAGCTCTGTCTGCATTTTTGATTAATTAATAAGCTGGAATGGAAGATTGCTGCTAATCCTCCGCCCCGGCCCGTGCTACGAACATTCTGACAGTTAGTGTGACTCGGGGGTGTTGACTCATTTAAACTAACATATTCATCCTGCTGTAACCAGGTTTCTGTAAGGCAGAATAAATCAATATGTTGATCAATTATTATATCATTTACCAACAGGGACTTAGAAGAGAGAGACCTAATGTTTAATAGACCACATTTAACTGTTTTAGTCTGTGGTGCAGTTGAAGGTGCTATATTATTTTTTCTTTTTGAATTTTTATGCTTAAATAGATTTTTGCTGGTTATTGGTAGTCTGGGAGCAGGCACCGTCTCTACGGGGATGGGGTAATGAGGGGATGGCAGGGGGAGAGAAGCTGCAGAGAGGTGTGTAAGACTACAACTCTGCTTCCTGGTCCCAACCCTGGATAGTCACGGTTTGGAGGATTTAAGAAAATTGGCCAGATTTCTAGAAATGAGAGCTGCTCCATCCAAAGTGGGATGGATGCCGTCTCTCCTAACAAGACCAGGTTTTCCCCAGAAGCTTTGCCAATTATCTATGAAGCCCACCTCATTTTTTGGACACCACTCAGACAGCCAACCCAACCCTAGTGAATACCTACTTTAAGAAAACGGAGGGGCACAGGGTGACATATAAGAGTGGAGGAAAGTGCACACAGGTGGACGAGATGCAAGCTAAAAGAAATTAGAGACTGTAAGGTGGTGGCAGGAGAGAGTGTGGCTAGACAGCATAGGATGGTGGTTTGTTGGATGACTTTAGAGGTAAAGAAGAGAAGAGTGAGAGTTCAACAAAGGATCAGATGGTGGAAGCTGAAGGAGGAACACTGTTGTGTGAAATTTAGTGAGCAGCTGAGAGAGGCAATGGATGGAGGGGAAACAATTTTGGCCAACTGGAAAAGTACTGCAGATGTGGTGAGGGAGACAGCTAGGATAGTACTGGGTATGACATCTGGACAGTGGAAGGAAGACGAGGAGACTTGGTGGTGGAATGAAGAGGTCCAGGAAAGTATAAGGAGAAAGAGGCTGGCAAAAAGAATTGGGATAGTCGGAGAGATGAAGAAAGTAGACAGGAGTACAAGGAGATGCAGTGTAAGGCAAAGAGAGAACTGGCAAAAGTGAAGGAAATGGCATTTAGTGAGCTGTACAAGAAATTGAATAGTAAGGAAGAAGAGAAGGACCGACTGGTCAGCAAAAGGACAGAGCTGGAAAGGATGTGCAGCAGGTTAGGGTGGCAAAAAATGCAGATGGTAATGTGCTGACAAGCGAGAAGAGTGTGTTGACAAGGTGGAGGGAATATTTTGAGGAGCTGATGAATGAGGAAAATGAGAGAGAAAAGGCTGGATGATGTGGAGAGACTAAATCAGGAAGTACTAGGGATTTTGTCAGGATGAAGTGAGGCCAGCTATGAAGAGGATGAAGAGTGAAAAGGCAGTTGGTCCAGATGACATTCCAGTGGAGGCATGGAAATGTCTAGGAGAGATGGCAGTAGAGTTTCTATGAGCAGCACTACGGTTTCATACTGAGAAAGAGCACTACAGATGCAATGTTTGCTCTGAGAGTACTGGTGGAGAAGTATAGAGAAGGTCAGAAAGAGTTACATTGTGTGTTTGTGGATTTTCAGAAAGCTTATGACAGGGTGCCAAGAGAAGAGTTGTGGTATTGTATGAGGAGGAAGTATGTGAGGGTAGACCCTCTGTCTAGTCCCCACTTTTTTTCCCCTCAAACTTCTACATGCAGTACTCCATAATCACGACGTGAAACAAACTTTGAGATTCTTGCAAATTTTTTATATAAATCACATGTACATAAGTATTCACAATCTTTGCCATGAAGCTCAAAATTGAGCTCAGCTGCATCCTGTTACCACTGATCATCCTTGAGATGTTTCTACAGCTTAAACTAAGCACTGCAACATCTGGTTAGTATTTGGATGGGAGACCTCTTTGGAACACCAGCAGCTGTGTGTGTTTCTCCAGGTGAAACTGGAGTTGCATCAGGAAGGGCATCCGGTGTATAACTTGTGCCAAATACCAATGTGGATCTGGCTGTATGCGCTGTGGTGACCCCGAATGGTAACAGGAACAGCCAAACTGACAACAACAACAACCGCAGTCCACCTGGGGTCAATTCAGTTGACTGGACATGATTTGGAAATACACACACCTGTCTACATATAAGGTCCCACAGTTGACAGTCAGAGCAAAACCAAGCATGAAGTCAAAGGAATTGTCTGTAGACCTCAGAAACAGCATTGTCTGGAGGCTGGACAAGCTCAGAATACCTGCAGAGGAGGATCATGTCCTGGTAAGAAAACGGTGCAAATGAAACACTGAAATTCCTTTGCTTTACTTCATGGGATGAGTAGAACAGGTTTTGGAGATGAGTTCACACACTGATGTGTGCACGTCTGTGTGTGTGTGTGTGTTTGAGACAGCCCCTTGCACACACTGATGTGTGCACGTCTGTGTGTGTGTGTGTTTGAGACAGCCCCTTGCACACACTGATGTGTGCACGTCTGTGTGTGTGTGTGTGTGTTTGAGACAGCCCCTTGCACACACTGATGTGTGCACATCTGTGTGTGTGTGTGTGTATTTTAGACAGCCCCGTGCAGACACTGATGTGTGCATGTCTGTGTGTGTGTGTGTGTTTTAGACAGCCCTGTGGGAAAACACTGCGTAATTGCCTTTTGCAAGCTGCAGGACTCTGACTGTGTGGAATCGAGCAACATGAAAGTCTTACCAGAGGAAGCGATGAAATGTGACTCCAGGCAGCGCTGAGGAGCTGCTGAACTGTCCCACAGAAACACCTAGAAAAACACACATTGGAAAACTAATGAGCAATCACAGTCCAGCTCACAAAGCCCGGCCGCGCACCAACGCCTACAAACATGTTGCCATGGCATCCCAAATAAAAGCCAGAGGAGACAAAAGGCCGACAGCGTTTGTGACACTTTGAATGCGTCAAGCGCTCGTCCTGTCTGGGAGGTTGCCAATCAGCAGCCAGGGCGGTTCTTTTGTGTGGTGGACGCCGTGACATGTAACACCAGCGCGTACTCCCTGACCTGATCTGACCCGATCTGCCCCGATCTGCTGTATAGTCTGTGAAGCGCGATGCATCCGCCTGTGCTGACCTACATGAAGCGTCTTCTGCAGCACAGTCAGACTGTGCATAACCACCGACGGCTGCCACATGTGGTTCCGACCACAGACGCTTCCCCCTCGCTGCAGGTAACCTGCACAAACACAAATGTCTTGCATTTGTTTATGTCATTAATTCAGTGGTTGGACAGAGATGGAGAGCTCTGTCCAACAGATGGTAATCACTCTAATCAGACTTAATGGGCACTCGAATGGAACAAGCCCCCCCCGCGCTTGTGCACACGCCTCTAAATTGAGGAAATCTATTCCAGCGCTGCACTTCCATCTGAAAGGGAACAACCATTACAATAATGTCCACCTGTAAGAGAACAACATGATCAACTTCTATTTGAACAGAACTCAAACGTACATATTTGTCTCATTCGTATTCTCTGCAACGCTGATGTGCACGTGCTCATCCACAGCTGCAGTCTGGCTAGTCACCTGAGTGTCGGGTGAAAAAACCTCCATTCTGATGCTTCTTGATCTCAAAGATCACTGACAAAATCTTGTGAAGTATAACTGTTGCCGTTTGTGTTGCCAGATAATAAAACAACTACTAAATGCTTGTTTCTGTCAGCGGTGGGACCTGCTGTCCACCGCCAACAGCAGCTCCTGCACATTTACTCTACAGACCGAAAGGCTGCATGTTGTATAAATGAAATGATACCGTGTGAGCATTCATCAAACCAACAGGCATCGAGCTCCAGCACAGAACGTGGTGATGAAATGAAACAGCACAACCAAAAAACCTTATCACAACCTGAAAGACTTTTTTCTGTGTCCTGTTCCAGACTATTGACTTATTGACTAGAAGGTTCGTAGTGTTTAGTTTGATCATTACTGTGGTGTCAGTTTAACGTGGGAGCTGAGAAGCAGCAACACGTCGATGGAAAAATTTGGGCATGAGCACATTTAGCAAGTAAACACAAGAGCTTCTGAGATAAAAATGAAAGAAATGACTGACAAGCTGCTCGATAACATGAAAAATCTGTATACACAGTGGACAAACATCACCATCAGGTTTTCTGAAGGGATCCAAAAGAGCCGCTTTGAAGCTCAAAAGTGCAGCTCTGAGGGTTGCCATGTTGGCGGTGTTAACTCCGCCTACATCCCATGAGGAACGGAACAGCTGCCGAACTAACAGCTAACAGCTATCCTTAGTTTGTGTGTTTAATTTAAGTACCTGCTTGGTTTTCTGGTTTTCAGAACAGTTTGCTTATGTGCAGTTATTCAACATCACGACCATCTTATTTCCTGACTAACTGTTAAATGGACCTAACTTCATGAAGCTACCGAAAGCTTGTAAAAGCGCTAACAGTACCAACATAAATTAAACAGCACAAACATTTCACTTGACAGAAATACTGGAGGACAGATTTGTTCAATGATCCAGTCATACAATTAGCCACCAGCAAGTCAGATTATTACATATTTGAAATTTGTGGTCCTCCGCCACGGCTAGTGGTGTCTGTGACCAGAGCAACACAAAGTATCACCAAATCCCTAATTATGCCTAAATTTAAGGCTTAAAACATCTTAAGCTAACGCTCTATATATTAAAAAATCTATTCACCGCCCATCCAGTTGTCACGGAGGGGGAACTAGTGATGGATTCCAAAAACAGTTTTTGTATGAGACTGTTATTGTCGTCCATTCGGCTGCTCCCGTATTGTTCATGATCGCCACAGCGGATACAACCAGATCTGCATCTGTATTTGGCACAGGTTTTACGCCGGATGCCCCTCCTGATGCAACTCCAGTTTTACCCGGAGAAACAGACACAGCCGCTGGTGTTCATAAGAGGTCTCCCATCCAAGTACTAACCAGATCCTGCTCCAGATCTCAGCTTCTGCCATCTGATGGGATCAGGGAGACACAGAACAGATTGGCTGCTTTTTGTACGAGACTGTAAACATCTTTATTTCTCCATTAGAGTTGGACATTTTAACATGGACTTCAATGGGACTCTGCTCATTGTTGGAGCCAGCCTCAAGCACCCATTCAAGGAACTGCTTTTGTGATCGCTTAATATGATCTACTGGGTCATTAGACAGTTGATTGACAGCATGTATCATGGTGATGCAGGCCAGCAGAACCTCTTCTGATATTTATTTTCTGCAGGACTTGGGGTAGATTATACTGATATTATTGACTTAAATCTCTATGCACCTTTTTTCTTTGAGTTTTCAGCTAAACTCCTTTAGGCAAACCTAAACCATCTCTACCAACATCCATCATGGCCGAGTGAAAGTGAAAAATGAAGCAAACTTATTTCAGGCTACCTGCAACTTCATCCATACCTGCTCCTAATTTCCATCATCCATGTAATGGTAAGATTATTCCCAACAGCACACGCATGTCCAGCAGGTGGCATACTAAGTACAGACATGTAGTACAACATAAGCAAACAGCTTAATTTATGGCTAACTTAATTAACAACTTCACAAAGTTTAAATTAATCTGGTGAATCACAGTTAAGCAGAGTATCATCTTGACTTGGACACTGACGAGCTGGTAACTGTCTCTGTTCTTGATACTCTGTGTTCACGGACTGGAGGGGAAGGATCTCTTTATCGAGCCATTCATCCACTCACGACATCTTACAGGGTACCATCCTAGACTTCTGTCAAAGCCTAGGAATACCTCTAATATACCTCAAAGCAACTGTGTATGAAGTAGTTAGCCGAGGTCGGTGCCTCAGTGAGGGAGGAGCTTTTCTACTTCAAGTCTCTTCACAAAGTATTTGCATCACTGATGCAAATACTCACAGGAAACAGTCGATCATGTGACAGCTCACAGGCCCCATAAATTTCACTTCATCCTCACAGACGGGACGTTCCATCAAATGACAAATATATTTTATGCAATGAGACTCAACAAGGAGCATTTTGGCTCAATGAATTTTGTCCAACTGATGCAAAGACTTCTGGGAAACAGACTGTGTTCTGTTGGGAAATGAGAAACTAGTTCTTGGATAATCTGTTGGAAAACACTAAATCAGAGTAAAAACCACAACATTAATTAGCCTCGTGGTGCACTAATTGTGTACATGGACACTACAGAAGACGACAGAGGTCTTTGTCTAATCCATGTAAATTTGTCCGTGTTCCATGCTAAATAGCTCACTTTTATTTATTTTACTGACAGACTCTTGTCAGTTGTTTCAACATTAACATTAAGCACAGACATGTGATTTAAAAAAAAAACAAAAAACGTTTTAGTCTGATGTTATCCCATCTGAATGTCTCGGTGAACAGCGACAGGAGCAGGGCTGAAATGAATATTTGTTGGAGTGAGACGCCTGTGAAGAAACACCTACTGATACACTGTTTCCATGGTGATATGAGTTATATTTGACAATGTGACGCACATTTCCAGCAGCCACTTTGATGCTCTTCATCGTTGTCGGTGCAGGGAACTAAATGTCTCAACAGCTGACAGACGCCCCTAAACCCATCCTCACTCTTTTATGTGTCAGCCTGTTGGAGATGACGAGGTGTGTACACTAAGGAGAAGCAGAGAGGTCGGTTCCAGCACCAATCAACACTATTTGACTCCAGGGGTGTGGTCACTGTTCTACCTCAATCAACACCAGACAAACTGTACCAGGATCCACTGCAAGTTCCAGTGTGAGCAGTAAACAAAGTCTCCCAACACATCACACAGAAATCCAAGAAACAAAAGCTCTGGATGGGTGGTTCTGCACATGGAAGACAACAAACAGAAGACATCCTGAGACAACAAAGACTGGAAAGAGAGAAGGTCATGACACTGTGCATCTTTCTTAAAGGCTCAGTTAAAATGAAAAAAGGTAAAAGTTTTGGCACCATCCACAGACACATTCTACTCTTCTTTAATTCTTCTTTTACTGTGATATTCTTTTGTCTATTTAGACTCATATTGTGATGTCAAGCTTCCTTTTCCTGTGGAGTCCAGAACAATATCAACACAAGTTTTCAAAACATTCTGAAGCAGTGTTTCGAGTTATTTACAGCGACAGCAAAGCAAAAAAGAAGTATTGGCACCATCCCCAGGCAGCCATTCTATCCATTCTTCAGTTTTATCTTCCCACTCTGCTGTATGTTTCATCTCAGCCCACGCACTGGCCACCGTGTTTCTGCTGCGAGCTTCACTTCACTAGTTAACAAAACGCTACATATCCATGAGATATGACATGGGTGGTTTGGGGAATGATTTGGTGTGTAATAAACTAATCAGTTCATCTTTGTTCATCCCCACTCAGTTTAATTTGCTGAGTTACAAGATGATAGTTTTTATTATTATTTGTGGGCAGGATGGACTAACTCATGAATTCATTTACATTTTTGTGGCTCACGTCTGATGCTGGTGTTGCCGACCAAATGGTCCCCCCTAAAAATCGGTCCACCCTGCCTTCACTGTGCATGCGTCATCAGCCGCGGTTCACTGATTATCACCTCGTTTCTGCTTCAAACTGCCTCCAGTCATCATCTGTCTCAGCGACAGATATCTGAAGCTTTTGTACAACAATCATTTCCATATAAATTCAGCATTATTTCATCATAAAAGATGGAGAAAGCGATCAGAACGCCGTGGCTACATGAGCTGCTAGCTGATGCGTTCACTGCATGTCGGTCATTTCAAAGTGTCACTGATTATCACCTCGTCTCTGCTTCAAACTGACTTTAGAATGACTTAAGAGGTTTCACTTTGTCATCTGATGGTTAATTGTTATGTGTCGGACGCAGCCCGGAGAACCAACCAGCGTTTGAAGGACCCAGTATAAAATAAGCAGAGCACGGTACAAAGGATAACAGAGTTTAATAAACATAACAGTGATGTGAAAAAATATAAGAGTGCGCGGTCTGGCGTGGTGGTTTTGCGGTGCGCTCCCAGCAGCGCCAACGGTCCGGAGCCAGAACCAATTCGGACCCAAGCACCCCGCCGACACCCCCCAGGTGGCCGCGACAAACCGAGTCTGTGAAAGAAGGAATCATTATGTGAGTCCACACTCAACACACAGAGAGAACGCTCAAAGGTGCACAAACAGCAAACACTTCCTGGCTTAATTACTAATCAGCTTCCCACCCTGCAGGCATGGAACATCCAGTTCACAGAACTCCACAGCAGTGGAAGCTGATTACACGACCAACATACAGCTCAATATAATAAGGTGTGAGGGACACCACATTTACTGACTGTATAAATGATGGTCACAAAATCTAACGTACCTCAGGAAGTGTGCTGACGAGCGTGAGACCTCACCCCCTCCTCTTTCACAGACCATGCATCAAACCTGGACGTTCTCTGCATCCACTGATGATGAGATGGCTCCCGAGACGATGATCTCACCCGTCTGGTCACAAGGTCGAGTCTCCGGCAAATACACACTGTGTACTCCAGTCTTAAATGCCACCATGTTCCAATCCATGTAGATGCACCACAGCTGTGAGTCCTGACGAGCCGCAGGTGATCAGGGTGAGGTCCTGATAAACTCAGCTACACAGCCACTCAGTCCCAAATGCGCACCACCTGGAAGGAAAAACAAAAGACAGGGCAAAAGACAAACAAAAAGGCAGCCAGGCCCCCCCAGCCATACAACAGTTAATAATCACATTAATCCATTTGTTCACTTTGGGTGAAGAGCCTTTGTCTCAGACGAGCTGCTGAGCTCTGAAATGACGTATGCACAGTGGAGGCAGGGCGGACCAATTTTTAGGGGGACGGTTCAGTCGCAACACCGGTACCAGATGTAACTGTGGCTGGTACCAGTGCAGGGAAGCTGTCTTTAATTCACCTTTTGCACTTTGAGGTTTCATGCTAGACATCCTCATTGACTCACAGTTGAGGACTGTGCAGAAGTTCTCTCAACAATCAGCAAAATCGAGACTTGATACAGCTGGTTTTAGACTCAGCTGTGGTTCAGTTTCATTTTTTGACAGAATTCTCTGTAACAAGTGGATGTGTGTCTTTTCATGTTAAAGCTGTACTGTGGACGCCACATGCAGCCTGGTCGCTTGATCCTGTGTGTGTGTGTGTGTGTGTGTTTCTCCATGTCCCACTGGAGCTGCCATCAGGAAGGAAACACCGGTGTAAGTTTGCCACATCCCAGTGTGGATCTGTACGGGATCTGAACGATCAGAAGCAGCCAAAGACAAACAACAGCAGCCATGGAAACCACATCTGTCTCTTCTACTCAGTCAGGTCGCTCCCTCACCAGTACTCTGAAAACAACCCTCAGTTATTGTTGAAATATGATGTTGAAAAATTCTTTCATGTGGGAAATGGTGGTCAACAGGAGGACAAAGAGGTGAGCTCAGGACCACAGAGTCATGGATTCAGTTCCCTGATCAGAGAGGATAAGTTCCCTGTCCCCAGAGTGCTCCCACTGTGCACGTGAGTACTTTGTAATGGCAGCACGCCGATGTTACTGTTTGTTTGTGTAAATGGGAAAGAAACATGAATTTAACAGACATACAGAAAAAATACTCTGATTTCAGACACATAAGTGGGATTAAAACAGAAAATTTCAAAACCGCTGACAAGGACTGTCCACTGTGTCCTTTATGCGAACTAAGAGCAGAACAAAAACACACCAGGAAAAGTGAAAAACAGGACATTCATTAGAGCACTTCAAGACCAAAACAAGAACTGCACTTGCATTTGTATGAACATGGAGACTCTTCAACACGGTGTCCAACCTGTTGACCACAATCCAAATATAGACCTTATGGACCTTCACCATCCTGTCTCATCAGTTTGAACAATCAAAAAGGCAGCCTGTTCAGGGGACACCCCACCTCTGGCCCACTGACCGCTAAGTTAGACTCCACCCCCCACGAGCCTCAACTGGAATAAGGAAGTTTAGAAAATGAATGAATAAATATAATGACTGCAGTTGGTACAGATGGGGGGAGGCGTGATGTCACATGCCACCCACTGGTTCATTACCATATTTTCCAGGATATAAGTCAAGATTTATACGTCAAAGTACATACTTTGTCATACTGGGAGTGAAATAGGGTGATGAATACTTTAGTAGTAGTAGTTAAGTGCTGAGACACATTTGTGCTGTTATTGGAAAGTGTGTTAAAAGGCTGGTGTCATACTTTTCTAATCTCTTCTTTTTCATTTGAACTTTTTTGCCTTTCATTCTTGCAAGTAACTGCAGCGTAGTAATCATAGTAGTAGTAGTAGTACAACCCCAATTCCAATGAAGTTGGGACGTTGTGTAAAATGTAAATAAAAACAGAATCCAATGATTTTCAAATCCTCTTCAACCTATATTCAATTGAATACATCACAAAGACAAGATATTTAATGTTCAAACTGATAAACTTTATTGTTTTTGTGCAAATATTTGCTCATTTTGAAATGGATGCCTGCAACACGTTTCAAAAAAGTTGGGACAGGGCAACAAAAGACTGGGAAAGTTGATGAATGCTCAAAGAACACCTAATTGGAAACACGTGAGTGTCATGACTGGGTATAAAAGGAGCATCCCCAAAAGACTCAGCAGTTCACAAGTAAAGATGGGGTGAGGATCATCACTTTGTGAACAACTGCATGAAAAAATAGTCCAACAGTTTAAAAAAAATGTTTTTCAACGTTCAATTTATGCCAGAAATACAGTCAATGACTGTGAGGGAATTCAAAATTGCATAACGGGAAGATGATGTCTTACTCATCAGAGAAAAACCGATCTGCCCGATTTGCCAGCAAGCTGCAGTTCTGATAAGAAAAACTTGACACGTAATCGCACTGCAAATCACCCGAAACTTACAATTTCCTACACAAATCGGTGCTGCGTGTCAGCAAACTGAAGTCAGTGCTAAAATCTGGCGGCTAAAAACAAAGATGTTTAACAAAGATGTTTTTGTGTGAGTGAACTTTTAAGCCCCTTTCACACTGGGCTTGCATACAGTTGCACTAAAATACATTTGGAGTACGCTGAAAAATTGTGAACATTTAGCATAGTCCCTGTGCAGGCTGGTGTTTGATGGTGCATGGTTGCATTCCTAGACTTGCTTATAGTAGCGTATGGTTGCTTTAGGCCCTGTCAAACCATTTATTAAAAACGCTGGAATAATTATTGGAGCGGTTACATCTTGACAACGAGTGTATGCAGACAGCCCCGGTTCCACCGAGTGGTTCAGGTCGGTATTGCATGGTGTGGCGCGGGTCAGATACAGAGTAATTTAACATTATTTTACTTTTTATCTTGGTTGATAATTTTCATTGCGTACAGAATGCTAATGACCAAGGGCACAATTTAGAATTAGAAATTGGGGGGGACAAAGTGCAAGGCTCGCAGGGCCGAAGCCCATAGGCTGGGGGTCTGGGGGCCTACAGCAGCCCCCAGAAGCCAACGGTTTCTAGATAAGCTCAGATGCATTCTGAGCATCCAGAACAGTAATTTGAATGTTTTGAGAAGATCATAAAGTGGACACCATTTGACTTATACAATTTGAAACTGGATATAAGTACTTTATTCTGAGAATAGCCAGCATTGATTTTATTAACATCCTGGTGTAAATAAGGTATCACCACATGTGTAGAACTCAAAAAGAATGATAGGTTGAGTTTTCATTAAAAAAACAACTGCAATTTGGTAAAATGTATTCATAAATATGAAAGAAGAGGCTCTTAATAATTATTAACTATCGCATACTGTATTTTTTTCTCAAGATTTGTTGTTGCATAAGTTTGAAAAAACAACAGATCATAAGTTTAGGATAAATTACTTATCATGAATTTAATTTTCGAAGTGGCGCTAATGACAACACTCATACTGAACATAATTTCGCTTGCAATAACTGCAGATGGACTTTCTGAGGTCCCAGATAGCTTTTCTGATTTCCTTTTCTAACTTTCAGAATTTAGTAAATTAGCATATGGTCCATTGATTATGTGTAGACACTAGTCCCTAGAGGCAACTATTTTTGGTTTCAAATCTGGGCAAATGCAGTCGCAGAAAATTCCGAATGTGACAAACAAGAAACAGGTGTAAACAAGTCAATGGTGCTAAAAATACAAACTTGCAGAAACAAAGATACTATTCTGACATGGTTTTGCACATAAGACTGACATAGCATGTTTCAAGTACACACATATATGTCAGAAGGTGGGGGGACATACCATATTCTGTCCCCCCCTGGTTGAAAAGGTGGGGGGGGGGGGGGCAGTTGCGTCCATGCTGATGATTCTGACTGTGGTAAATGCTGCCGTGAATGAAGTGCTGTGACTCTTTCAACTTTTAAAGCGCCGGTTGTTTTCTGATCAGGTACTCTGATCAGAACTGTTCAGGTCTGTGATTACCTGAATATTGAAACAATGTGATAATTTAAACTTTTTAGGTATGGAAAGACATTCATGCCAATAATAATGTCTGAAAGGAAATGCTTTTGACAAAAAGTAGCAGATTTTTTTTCTGTTTATGTCCAGAAATCAAGGATCCACCATATAGAGTTTATTATGTCCAGAGTTTAAGGATCCAGTAACCAATTTCATATTTATTTACTTTAAGACTTAATAAAAATGTTCAATTTCAATTTAATCAGCTTATAAAGCGCCAAATTCAACAAAAGCCGTCTCAAGGTGCCTCACACAGACCAGTTCAACATAAAAAAATTAAAATAAATAAAAATAAAAAAATTCAAACACCTAATTAAAAACAGAAGTAAAAGAATAAAACATAAAATAAAAACTACTCATAAGAAAGAGAATAAAAATAGGTTTTAAGTCTTGACTTAAAAATGTCCACAGACTCCGACTGCCTCACTGAGGGCCATGTACTGGCTAACCCAGAATGAGATTGCCCACTCAACAGACTTCCCCAGCCTTCTGGACATGATGAAGGGACTTGGGCTGTCGTACCTGGCTTTTCGCCTTTGGGTACCCCGAGAATGGCCAATTTTTAGCTTGAATTTTCAAAAGCTCCCCCCTTCCGCACCATCCCCCCCGGTCGCTTTGCTCCCTCGACATTACCACTACACTAAAATTTTATCCTAGCTAGAACCCTGGTGTGTGCTTTCTGCGTCCAGCGCTCTACGCAGAAAAAATTAAACAGGTTTAATTTTTTGCGTACTCCTCACATAGACCTCAGCATACTGCTGCGTAGGGAGCAAAAACTCGGCGTAGAGCTGCTTAAACTCGGCGTAGACAGTACGCCACAATACGCAATTCTACATTGGTCCGGGCAGTGTTTGTCCAGATGGCTCACAGTAAAAGAGGCTTTCTACTGAAGAAGAGGAGTAGCGCCGAGGACATTTACATCGAATTCAAGAGGTTTATAAGACAACATTCATTTTCAGTGGACTTCATTAAAGGATTAAAGCAAATAAATAAACAAATAAATTAGGACTGGGCAAGTAAACGCGTTATTATCGCGTTAATGCATTAATTAATTAATGCTGACGTTTTTTAATCGCACGTTAACACCGTTGTTTTTTTTTAATGAACGGAGTACTTTGAGCTTTAAATATCACCTAAATGCAGCACACACAGCTGATACCAGCAAATCACAACAAAACACACTGTGGTGCAAGGCTTTGGCACACTACGTTAAATGCAGCGTATGGGAGAACTATTGATAAACTCACAAGAACCATTGATAAAGAACTATTGACAAAGAGAACTATTGATAAAGCTCGTAAATGCGACAACAAAATGGACTGCTACAGACTGCAGGCCGATTAGTGTTTTGGAGGACGTCGGTCTGAGAGACATTCTGAGAATCGCAACAAATGACGGCACATATGAGATTCCCTCAAGACACGCCATAAAGGAGAGGAATGCAAAACCCACAACTTTACAATGTGCACTCGCTGTTGCTCTTACAGTGGACTAATGGACATCGCTGGGTAATTTTACAGTGTAATTTAGCATATTTTGTTCTTTTTCTTCTTGGTGGTGGGACAAAGCAGGTTGAGAAACTCACCCAGAGCAGACAGACACTGAGGGACTTCCTAAAAACCCCTTAAAAACAAATAACAAGTCACTTCCATCACAAGGAATTAACGCATTTCCAGATGTCAACTTCCAAAACAAGGGTGTTATGTGGAGAATAGTTTTCATGATGATGAATCCTGGTAACAGGTCAGATCAAAAGACTTTATTTAATCCGTGAGCCAGCTTCTAAAGGTTTTGTCATGCCTGGCTGGGGGCTAGGCCTTGACGCTTATTTTGCCTCGCCCTTTTGCTCACCTCCTGCCCCAGCTTTGATGTATTAGTTATTTTTTTCATCATGTGGTTATTTTCTGTTCTAGTTTTGCTGTGTTACTTTGTTTTGTTACTTTTCATTCTTGAGCCATTGTCCAGTTCCATTCTAGTTTTGTTCTGCCGGTTTGTGTTTGCATTATTGATTGTTTATCACTTGTTTGTTTTGCCTTCTATAGTTTGTTTTTCTTATAGCTTGTTTACCACCTTGTTTTCCTAGTTTAGTTTTACTTAAGTATTTATGGTCCATTTTCAGTCCTCATGTTCATACCCTGTTCTTGGTTATGTTATTCTTCCCTCAGTTGTTATTTTACATTTGTCCATAGTTCCCAGTATCCCTCACGCCCAGTTAATTAGGTTCACTCCATGCCCTGCACCTGCCATTATGTTTTTTCCCTCACTTTGATTCAGTCTCTTTTGTTTCCATTCACTCACGCTCTTGCACCAGCTCACGTGTCTTTATCTATTACATCACGCCACTCTGCGCACTCCCTTCCTCACGGTCTTGCCCCATCTATACTCTTTGTTCACTAGCCACGCCCCCTTTCTAGATCCTTCTCCTCACATGCACCTTGTTAACACTTGCTTATTTAATCTCCTCCCAGCCACCACTCCTTTGCCAGTTTGTTGTCACTTCTTGCACACATCAGAGCCATTTGTTCTCAGTTCTGTTTTCTTGCCAAGCCGTGTACCGATTATTGCTCTGTTCTCCTTGCCCACACTTTTTGCCTTGTCTTTGATTACTGTGTTCGCTCATGCCTTGACCCCTACTTGATCATGTCTGCGTTTTTGTCTGACTCCAATTGTACCTCTGCTCCACTGCTTGACCACCTGTGCACCGAACCTAAGCCTGAAATAAGGGCCATGTTTTTTTCTACTCCAATGCCAAGTTTGGTAGACTGCATTGCGGGTCCAGCCGCTACGGCTGTCGGGCAGTCGCCCGCCCTGACAGAACAAACTGGCAATAACATGGTCCCCGCAGGCTCTACTCTGTCCACAGACGCTTTTGCCTCAAATCCAGACATTGAGAAGACAAAAAAGATTTTTTCAGACCTCCCACTCTTTTTTATGTTTTTGTGACTTGATTTAGCCACTCTATTTAGCCTGGGACCAAATGTTATGCCGCCAGAGTTAATTTCACTCAGTAAAAATACTGTGCAGGTATTATACCAAGTCATTCCATGACTTATGCAACCTATCATTTTGGCTTTATATATATATATATATATATGTGTGTGTGTGTGTGTGTGTTATTAATTCATATCAAGTTGTAGAGATTTTTATATTGAGAAGTCTGATTTACTTTTTCTATCTGAAATGACACAAACTAATTAAAATGTGTGAAATACCAAGGAGCTGAATACCTTTAGAAGGCACCAGCAAATTAAAATATTATTGTTATTATTATTGTATTTCTGACATCACAACATACATGAAAGTGATGGTAAATTACTGTAAGACAAAGTTTAAAAGCAGTATGGATGTAACCACAGAGCAAGTCTACATTTACATGTAGGCTTGGCTTTGAGGAACACACACACACACACACACACACACACACACACACACACACACACACACACACACACACACACACACACACACACACACACACACACACACACACACACACACACACACACACTCAGGTGCACACGCTCTTCCGTTTCAGTTTGTCTGAATGGCACTGGGTCACATCAGGACAATGCGCCAGCTGGCTGACTGTTTGCAGCAAAGTATCTTTTTTAATCACTTGGATGCTGTTTCAGGGCTGGAATGGAAATGAGAGAAAAGAGGAGAAAAAAAAACACTTTTCAAATAGATAACAGCAGTGGGTGCTCAGGAGAAAAACCATTAAAAAGCTTCATTACGCCTGTTTGACCCCCCCCCCGAGCCCCTGCAACCAAACTGTGCGCACACCATTGTGAGCTGACGGAGCCCCAGATCACTGCAGTGCATGCTGGGTAAGACAGGACAACTCAGGACTCGCGTGGACAGTAAGCTGTTCCCACGGAAAAAAGCTCCAGAGGGGAGGAGCCAACGGAAACGGTGCCAGTGAGCGTGAAGGAATTTGAAGATGAGACTCTGTCAAATCTGATTCAGCTGCAGGATTAACATCATTGATTAACTTATGTCACTGAACCCTCAATAAAAAAGATCAGTCAGGCTCCAAATAATAATCATGATTAATTATTAATGCACTGTTTGTACTTGAGGACAGAAGTCACTTGGACATTTAGGACCATTTTAGAAGACGCTGGACGACAAAGACAGCGGCGGTGAATCCCCCTGATTCCGTGCTGTGGCTGCTGAACGCGTCACTTTCTTGTTGCAAAATTAAATACATCTGATTAAACTTGATTAATCTCTCTACTGGTGATTGGCTCTCACTGCGGTATTGTATCACTTCCTGTTCCGGAGCACAGCGGTGTTTTTCTGTATCTGTTAGCTGTTTAATCTGCGCAGTTAGATTGATCTAGTTATCTAGATTACGATTTGTTTCACAGTGTAATCTTCACGTGCCTTAACTAAAGCACTCCCTCTGCTGAATCACCTCTACATTATTTACACATTATTCACTTTGTGTGTTTTTAGGAAACCGCTAGCTTAGCGCAGTTACTAGCTCTTAGCCGGTTTAGCATGGCGGCTTCTCCTGTCTCTCCTGCACTTTTTTGCTCTGGGTGTGAAATGTTTAGTTATTCCTCGGCCTCCTTTAGCAGTAACGGTACTTGTAATAAGTGTAGCTTATTCGTAGCTTTGGACGCCAGGCTGGGCGAATTGGAGACTCAGCTCCGCATCTTGGAAAATTCTACAGCTAGCCAGGCCCCTGTCGTCGGTGCGGACCAAGGTAGCTTAGCCGCCATTAGCAGTCCTCCAGCAGATCCCGAGCAGCCGGGAAAGCAGGCCGACTGGGTGACAGTGAGGAGGAAGTGTAGTCCTAAACACAAGCCCCCTGTACACCACCAACCCGTTCACATCTCTAACCATTTTTCCCCACTTGGCGACACACCCACCAAGGAACAAACTCGATTGGCGACTTTGTTTTGAGAAATGTGAAGTTAGCGACACCAGCAACCATAGTCAATTGTCTTCCGGGGGTCAGAGCAGGTGACACTGAAGGAAATTTGAAACTGCTGGCTAAGGCTAAGCGTAAATTTGGTAAGATTGTAATTCACGTCGGCAGTAATGACACCTGGTTACGCCAATCGGAGGTCACTAAAATTAACATTGAATCGGTGTGTAACTTTGCAAAAACAATGTCGGACTCTGTAGTTTTCTCTGGGCCCCTCCCCAATCGGACCGGGAGTGACATGTTTAGCCGCATGTTCTCCTTGAATTGCTGGCTGTCTGAGTGGTGTCCAAAAAAATGAGGTGGGCTTCATAGATAACTGGCAAAGCTTCTGGGAAAAACCTGGTCTTGTTAGGAGAGACGGCATCAATCCCACTTTGGATGGAGCAGCTCTCATCTCTAGAAATCTGGCCAATTTTATTAAACCCTCCAAACCATGACTACACAGGGTTGGGACCAGGAAGCAGAGTTGTAGTCTTACACACCTCTCTGCAGCTTCTCTCCCCCTGCCATCCCCTCATTACCCCATCCCCGTAGAGACGGTGCCTGCTCCCAGACCACCAACAACCAGTAAAAATATATTTAAGCATAAAAATTCAAAAAGAAAAAAATATATAAAAAATATAGCACCTTCAACTGCACCACAGACTAAAACAGTTAAATGTGGTCTATTAAACATTAGGTCTCTCTCTTCTAAGTCCCTGTTAGTAAATGATATAATAATTGATCAACATATTGATTTATTCTGCCTTACAGAAACCTGGTTACACCAGGATGAATATGTTAGTTTAAATGAGTCAACACCCCCGAGTCACACTAACTGTCAGAATGCTCGTAGCACGGGCCGAGGTGGAGGATTAGCAGCAATCTTCCATTCCAGCTTATTAATTAATCAAAAACCCAGACAGAGCTTTAATTCAATGAAAGCTTGACTCTTAGTCTTGTCCATCCAAATTGGAAGTCCCAAAAACCAGTTTTATTTGTTGTTATCTATCGTCCACCTGGTCGTTACTGTGAGTTTCTCTGTGAATTTTCAGACCTTTTGTCTGACTTAGTGCTTAGCTCAGATAAGATAATTATAGTGGGCGATTTTAACATCCACATAGATGCTGAGAATGACAGCCTCAACACTGCATTTAATCTATTATTAGACTCAACTGGCTTTGCTCAAAATGTAAATGAGTCCACCCACCACTTTAATCATACTTTAGAGCTTGTTTTGACTTATGGTATGGAAATTGAAGACTTAACAGTATTCCCTGAAAACCCCCTTCTGTCTGATCATTTCTTAATAACATTTACATTTACTTTAATGGACTACCCAGCAGTGGGGAATAAGTTTCAATACAGTAGAAGTCTTTCGGAAAGCGCTGTAACTAGGTTTAAGGATATGATTCCTTCTTTGTTATGTTCTCCAATGCCATATACCAACAAAGTGCAGAGTAGCTACCTAAACTCTGTGAGTGAGATAGATTATCTCGTCAATAGTTTTACATCCTCATTGAGCACAACTTTGGATGCTGTAGCTCCTGTGACAAAGAGAGCCTTAAATCAGAAGTGCCTGACTCCGTGGTATAACTCACAAACTCGCAGCTTAAAGCAGATAACCCGTAAGTTGGAGAGGAAATGGTGTCTCACTAATTTAGAAGATCTTCACTTAGCCTGGAAAAAGAGTCTGTTACTCTATAAAAAAGCCCTCCGTAAAGCTAGGACATCTTACTACTCATCACTAATTGAAGAAAATAAGAACAACCCCAGGTTTCTTTTCAGCACTGTAGCCAGGCTGACAAAGAGTCAGAGCTTGATTGAACCGAGTATTCATTTAACTTTAACTAGTAATGACTTCATGACTTTCTTTGCTAAAAAAATTTTAACTATTAGAGAAAAAATTACTCAGAACCATCCCAAAGACATATCGTTATCTTTGGCTGCTTTCAGTAATGCTGGTATTTGGTTAGACTCTTTTTCTCTGATTGTTCTGTCTGAGTTATTTTCATTAGTCACTTCCTCCAAACCATCAACATGTCGATTAGACCCCATTCCTACCAGGCTGCTCAAGGAAGCCCTACCATTAATTAATTAATGCTTCGAGTTTAAATATGATCAATCTATCTTTATTAGTTGGCTATGTACCACAGGCTTTTAAGGTGGCAGTAATTAAACCATTACTTAAATTAGCTATCTTAGCTAATTATAGGCTAATCTCCAACCTTCCTTTTCTCTCAAAAATTCTTGAAAGGGTAGTTGTAAAACAGCTAACTGATCATCTGCAGAAGAATGGTCTATTTGAAGAGTTTCAGTCAGGTTTTAGAATTCATCATAGTACAGAAACAGCATTAGTGAAGGTTACAAATGATCTTTTTATGGCCTCGGACAGTGGACTCATCTCTGTGCTTGTTCTGTTAGACCTCAGTGCTGCTTTTGATACTGTTGACCATAAAATTTTATTACAGAGATTAGAGCATGCCATAGGTATTAAAGGCACTGCGTTGCGGTGGTTTGAATCATATTTATCTAATAGATTACAATTTGTTCATGTAAATGGGGAGTCTTCTTCACAGACTAAGGTTAATTATGGAGTTCCACAAGGTTTTATTCACTTTATACATGCTTCCCTTAGGCAGTATTATTAGAAAGCATTGCTTAAATTTTCATTGTTACGCAGATGATACCCCGATATATCTATCCATGAAGCCAGAGGACACACACCAATTAGTTAAACTGCAGGAATGTCTTACAGACATAAAGACATGGATGACCTCTAATTTCCTGCTTTTAAACTCAGATAAAACTGAAGTTATTGTACTTGGCCCCATAAATCTTAGAAACATGGTGTCTAACCAGATCCTTACTCTGGATGGCATTACCCTGACCTCTAGTAATACTGTGAGAAATCTTGGAGTCATTTTTGATCAGGATATGTCCTTCAATGTGCATATTAAGCAAATATGTAGGTCTGCTTTTTTACATTTGCGCAGTATCTTTAAAATTAGAAAGGTCTTGTCTCAGAGTGATGCTGAAAAACTAATTCATGCATTTATTTCCTCTAGGCTGGACTATTGTAATTCATTATTATCAGGTTGTCCTAAAAGTTCCCTGAAAAGCCTTAAGTTAATTCAAAATGCTGCAGCTAGAGTACTGACGGGGACTAGAAGGAGAGAGCATATTTCACCCATATTGGCCTCTCTTCATTGGCTTCCTGTTAATTCTAGAATAGAATTTAAAATTCTTCTTCTTACTTATAAGGTTTTGAATAATCAGGTCCCATCTTATCTTAGGGACCTCATAGTACCATATACCCCAATAGAGCGCTTTGCTCTCAGACTGCAGGCTTACTTATAGTTCCTAGGGTTTATAAGAGTAGAATGGGAGGCAGAGCCTTCAGCTTTCAGGCTCCTCTCCTGTGGAACCAGCTCCCAATTCAGATCAGGGAGACAGACACCCTCTCTACTTTTAAGATTAGGCTTAAAACTTTCCTTTTTGCTAAAGCTTATAGTGAGGCCTGGATCAGGTGACCCTGAACCATCCCTTAGTTATGCTGCTATAGACTTAGACTGCTGGGGGGTTCCCATGATGCACTGAGTGTTTCTTTCTCTTTTTGCTCTGTATGCACCACTCTGCATTTAATCATTAGTGATCGATCTCTGCTCCCCTCCACAGCATGTCTTTTTGCTGGTTCTCTCACTCAGCCCCAACCAGTCCCAGCAGAAGACTGCCCCTCCCTGAGCCTGGTTCTGCTGGAGGTTTCTTCCTGTTAAAAGGGAGTTTTTCCTTCCCACTGTCGCCAAGTGCTTGCTCATAGGGGGTCGTTTTGACCGTTGGGGTTTTTCTGTAATTATTGTATGGCCTTGCCTTACAATATAAAGCGCCTTGGGGCAACAGTTTGTTGTGATTTGGCGCTATATAAATAAAATTGATTTGATATGATTTGATCTGGTGCTGTTTAAACCGCGCGAAAAAAGTGTCGACAGGTACAGACATCTAACCCAGTTAGTGCTCTCAAAAACACACATCTACAGTCCAAGTCAGTGACGTCTAAACAAAACAGAGCAGCGTGTGATTTTAAATAAATGAATGAATGAACAGGTGCTGCAAATCATGGATGTTAATTAATGTTATTTTGTCAGCCATAATAAAATAATATAATAAAATAAATAACAAATGGTTTAGAACTTGGATGGGAGACCTCTTTGAAACACCAGCGGCTGTGTGTGTGTTTCACTAGAGTTGCGTCATGAAGGGCATCCAGCGTAAAAACTGTGCCAAATACCAATGTGGATCTGGCTGTATCTGCTGTGGAAACCCACAACAAAAGGGGAGCAGCCGAATGGACAAGAACAACAAATGGTTTGCGTGACGGTAATGCAGTCACTGCCAGAGAGGTCCTGCACAGTGACACACCCCCGGTGGAGTAATAATTTAAAAATAAAACATGACGTTACTGCACTGTTGAAGGTCTAATGCTCGGCTAATGTTAGCTTAGCCTTTTAACACAGTTGAGGTGAATGAACGCTTTAATTACCAAATAAAGCTACAGCTTTTTTGTTGAGTCTGAGACCACAAAAAGCTCAACTTTAAATAACTTAGATTTTTTTCAAGCATTTCTTTTTTTTTCCGTGGGTCTTTTTTTAAGTGTTGAGTGTTTCTTTATATTTTAAGATTTTTTTTTAATTTTCCCCACAATCAGGATTATTTCCTGTGCAGGCAACTGAAATTCAGACACAATTCAAAAACTTCCAGTGATGAGCTGAACACCATGAAAAAAAAACATCGGGAAAAAACATCTTTGGTCTTCAAAATGGGAGAAAAGTGTCTTCAACAACTCCACCAGAGGTCAAAGCTGCAGACGAGACCTGCTTTTTAAAAAGCTGTTTCAATTTATATTTTAATATTAAATGAATGTCCATGAAGTCAAAGTTCAGACATCTGCACAGGTAGAAGCCCTGTGCCTATTGTGCACAATTTTAAAACATTCACAATCACTAATCAAATTCATAATTTAGAAATCATTCTCTCCTGATCACATTAAAGGCAATCACATATTCTGACGTAATTACAAGTTGAAATGACTCAGTTAAAAAAATTATTTCATTATGAGGTTCATGTCACATAATTTACAAGCACACTGCAGTCATTGTTAAATCATCTGTTGCATTTATAATAAACATTTGTATTTATTTACAGTGTCTGTATTTCTGGTTGAAATGAGATATGAATAATCTACCAGATTTAAAAATGTACACGTTAATTTCCATGCTATTTTATTTGTTTAAAAATAAATGTCAAAGGTTCCTTATTTTATCAAGAAATCATCTAATCTGAAATAACAGGTAAGTTATGGTTTTAATTTACAGATGAAGAAAGGCTTATTTTTTTAAATTCTATTTTAATTACAAGTGTTTAAATGTAAGAAACAATTTTTTACAGTAATTATTATTAATATTTTTACAGAAATTCATTTTGAAGTAAAAAAAAACACAAGGATTTTCTTCAGAAAACTGCTGTGTATAAATGAGCAGTTCTGTGGCACGTTTCTGCACTGTAGTCTTTCGTGTTTTGGCCTGATGCCTCATTTCTATTGGACAGCGCAAAGCTATGTCACAGCGCACAGCAACGAAAGTTGGATTGGGTTGAACTTTGACCGCGGCCACTTGATGACAAACTTTAACTCAGTTTTTGACGCGACGCCAAAAATGCGAAGTGTCTCATTGAAAATAATGCTTTTTAGGCCAATTCGTGATACTTCTAACGCCATCAACATTTCTGGTGTGAAAGCCCCATTATTGCTCTGTCCAATAACATTAATTAGCTAGATAGCCAAGTTAGGTGGGGGAATTGCCAATCAACACTATTTCCAACCTAGGCTCTATTTGTAGATGTGTGGGTTTTTTGTTTTTTTTGTTTTTTTTGGGGGGGGGGGGGGGGGCATCTTTTTAATCTCCTTCATGTGACCAAATATGGGATGATATACACAACAGAACTAAACAATGAGAAGAATGTAAGAATGGAGATGATACCAAAACCTGTCGCTGGCACCTCATATGGCTCAAACAGTTCCAATCCTTTGAAACGCTGGTGTTTTAAATGTATTTGTGGAGTACTGTGGCCCTGCAGCAGACTGGTGTCCTGTCCAGGGTGACCTCCACCTCACGCCCTGTGACTGCTGGGATAGGCTTCACCCTCCACGACCTGATCTTGGATAAGTGGTTGAAGATGACTGTGTGTGTGTACATGTGTGTGTGCACGTGCTGGTGTCTGCTGAACACTGATATCTGCTGAATGGTTCAGGAAAGTGCATGCATATGAACTTATGAATTCCATATTTAAAGCTTCCTGTTGGTGCAGGATGTGCACGTGCACAAGCATACAGAGTGCTTATTTGATTAAAGGATACCATCATTTCCATATTTCCCTCTCCTGTGTGAGCAGAAGACGCACCATGAGCCGACGTGACTGATGTTCTGGTCATTTGTTTCACCTTAATGTTGGTACATCACCTCCTCCCAGGAGCTGTTTTTTTTTTTTTTTGCACTGGTATTAGGATGACAAGTCTTTTGTTTTTGTTCCATTTCTTCTCCAGCACTCAGTCTGGAGGAAATAAACAGGTTTTGTTTGTGCTCTGCTGTTGTTCTCAGTTGAGGACGGACTGTTCTGGACACCACTTTGGTGCTCACTGTCATGATCCCAGCACTGTTCGTCTGCAGGGGACTTGAATATTCCAAAACATGCTTCTTGTTGTGGCTGTGTTATGATGGAGGCTGCTGTTAGCGGCGAGGCTCCCCCAGGTCCAGCCTGTGCTCACTGACACCTCAGTGCAGAAATGGGGGTGACATGCAGTGACACGAGCTGCATGCACACACGTTCCCTGTCGAGCTCCCGCCTGCTGCTAGGATACAGTTTCAACGCTCATTCACACGCTACACGTTGCTGCAGTCACTCTGAGGTTGCACAGGGGTCAGGTTTTCACATTGCGCCCACTGTGCCACCCACCATACGACACACGAACAATGTGCATTTGAAAACCAGAGGTGAGGCGGGGCGGGGGGGTGTCTGGCTGGCACAACACGCAAGGTCAGTATCAGCAAAGAGCCTGGACAATCCTTGATGAGCCACATGCAGTGGACATTCAGAAAAAAATAACTTCAGTGTGCAGTAAATACATTTTATTATTAATAGAACACACACTAACAGCCACATAACACTACAGACCATCACTGAAAACTAATCCAGTGGGCCCAGAAGAGAACCCTTAGCCACTCCCACAACTCACTGCAGAGAAATAAGATTTAGGGCCTGCCCCATGGGTTAAGTGTCATTCCTAGTTTCCAACCAATGAAGTTGCCATTTGTCACTCCATGTGCTCATTCTTTAAACTACAATGACTTGCTCTCACTTGTGCAAGTGTGTGTTGCCGCTGTGAACCAGCAGCAACTGTGCCACAGACCAAGAAACACCTGGTCCAAAGTTAAGTGTAGCGTTTCCTCGTATGTGTGCGGCACATTGTTCACGATGCGCACACAACTAACTGTGACTTTCTAAACACCACTGCGTCAGTCTGCAGCATGTTCCAGTTATAAACGGTGATGACAAAGGGCTGGATTATTTCAGGTTATGACAAAAACACATCTACAGCTAAAATACAAAGCCTGTTCCTTACTATGCTCTCAGATTACACACCCTGTCATCTGAGAGCTCCCAATGTGGTCTTTGAACCACTCGAAAGGCGAAAGGCTCTCTGCACTGTTAACCAAATTTTAATCTGAATTCTGCTCATAATCCCACCAAACTCATGAATTTTCCAAATTTGTTTGTACAAAGTGACTCATAATTCAAGAAAAAAAAAAAAAAATCATGCAACATGCTAATACTGAAGGAATTCTCAAGATCTGTCCTTACAGAGGTTGACTGTTTCATCATTCATCCAATTCACGTTTCCAGTTTTAAAAACTGTTAACTTCTAGATTATGTCCTACGCAAATTACTGAGAACACTGACTTGTTGGAAGAACAAAGCACAGACACCAAAGAAAGCCAACCACCTGACCACCAGGAGAAACAACAGAAATATCTTCCCTGTTCATAAAGGCAACTTTAAAAATGTATCAAGAAGATAAGTCGGGGGCAGCGAGGAACAAGATGGCAGCATAATGCTGAGCTCCTGAGTTGATCTGAGAACAACCTTCCCCCAAAATGTGAAAAGATTGAAAATGCGAAACTAAACTGACAAGAAATGAGCGGGGGACGAGGACAAAGAAGTGTAAGCAAGAAAAACATGTCCAAAGACCAAGAAGAATGGGATTTTGAAGACAGGGCGGCAGACCAGGATAATGGCAACCGCGGAAAAACCAGCTCGCTGTTGGAGGGACTCATCGCTATCTCGACAGAAATACGAGACCTCAAAAAGGAGCTGAAGGAGGATCTCTCGAAATTCAAGGACGAGTTTAAGGAGGAGATGAGATGAGAGTTCGTTGTATTTAAGGACGAAATGCAGCGAAAAGTAGCTCAAAATGTTGTCGATATCCAAGAACAACGGAAGGACACAGCTGAAACACAGGTGAGGGTGGCGGAGCTAGAAGAATGGAGCACGGAGGCAAGAGAAGCGATCCTCGCCCTGCTAAAGCAACAAACAAAACTACAAGACAAGCTGACTGAAGTGGAAGGACACGGAAGATGTAACTTGAGAATCTACAACGTGACTGAAAAGGACAATGAATCCGTCCCAGAGCTGGTGGAGGATCTCCTCCGCTGGGAACTCGGAATACCGGAGGGCACCGATCTACATATCCAGCAAGCACATAGAAGTTTCGGAAGAAAGCATCCACCGGGAGCACCCCCGAGGTCTATTATTGTTAATTTTCTGAAATACGAAACCAAAGAGAAAATCCTGACCAAAGCCTGGAAAGAAAAAAATACAAGTCGAGGGGAGACGGATTTTTTTTTTTAATCACAATTATCCCACTGAGGTAATGATGAAACGCAAATCCTACTCCGAGATCAATAAAGTTCTCAAGGACAAAAAAATATGCTTTCAGACACCCGTGAGCAGGATACGGATCCACTGGTCAGACGGACCCAAGATCTACAACAGTGCTGAAGACGCAGCGCAAGACATCAGGAAAAGAGGACTGGAGATCGGCGGACGGCACAGCGGCTCGGGCGGCGGCGGCTCCTCACTGGAGGAGCAGATCCGGGGATTGTGGTGTCGCGCCAGAGGGAGGCCGGCAACAAACAGAGGAGCTGCCGCGCTCGAAGATGTGAATCAAAATGCAGCCAACTGAGCGAAAGAAAGGCTGCAGGAGTTTAAGAGATGAAGAGACGATGGACAATCAGGTCAATGGACAAAAGGTGACATGGATGTATGGGGGGGGAAGAGGTCAAAAGATAAAGAATAAATAAGGGTTGGGGGATAAAATTTGATCACCACAATGCCAAAGAATTTAACTCCCATGCTCCACCTCACCCTCACCACACAATCAAATTTATTTATTTATTATTATTATTTTTTATTATTTATTTTTATTTATTTATTTTTTTAATTAATTTTTTATTGTTATTATTATTTATTTGTTCCCCCCCTCCCTATCTCACTACTAAATTTAATGTAACAGAAAGGGCTTAATGATCAGTTACTTAAAGCAGAGAACCTCGTTTGCACCTCCATTTATTTAACACTTATATAGCTTAAAATGGAATCGACAGTAAGAGCTATTAAATCAGCAACTATTGGACTATCTAGTTGAATGGGAAAGCCTAATTCAGGTGGACCCCAGACCACTAGGGGGGCCCTTTGTCCAGAAAAGGCTATCCCTCACTCCCACCAACAGGGAGGCGGGGCCTGCAGAGAGCAGGACTACATTGGCTGGGAAGTTCAGTTTGTTTTTGTGTGCGTTTGTTCTGTTTATAGGAAAATACTGGTGGGGAACACTACAGACGGGGGGCTACTAACCATTTTACAGGACGTTAACAATGCAACATCAATCAATCAATCAACTTTTTTCTTGTATAGCGCCAAATCACAACAAACAGTTGCCCCAAGGCGCTCCACATTGCAAGGCAAGGCCATACAATAATTATGAAACACAGTCTACGTCTAAAGCAACATAACCAAGGGATGGTCCAGGGTCACCCGATCCAGCCCTAACTATAAGCCTTAGCGAAAAGGAAAGTTTTAAGCCTAATCTTAAAAGTAGAGAGGGTATCTGTCTCCCTGATCTGAATTGGGAGCTGGTTCCACAGGAGAGGAGCCTGAAAGCTGAAGGCTCTGCCTCCCATTCTACTCTTACAAACCCTAGGAACTACAAGTAAGCCCGCAGTCTGAGAGCGAAGCGCTCTAATGGGGTAATATGGTACTACGAGGTCCCTAAGATAAGATGGGACCTGATTATTCAAAACCTTATAAGTAAGAAGAAGAATTTTAAATTCTATTCTAGCATTAACAGGAAGCCAATGAAGGGAGGCCAACACGGGTGAGATATGCTCTCTCCTGCTAGTCCCCGTCAGTACTCTAGCTGCAGCATTCTGAACCAACTGAAGGCTTTTTAGGGAACTTTTAGGACAACCTGATAATAATGAATTACAATAGTCCAGCCTAGAGGAAATAAATGCATGAATTAGTTTTTCAGCATCACTCTGAGACAAGACCTTTCTGATTTTAGAGATATTGCGTAAATGCAAAAAGGCAGTCCTACATATTTGTTTAATATGCGCTTTGAATGACATATCCTGATCAAAAACAACTCCAAGATTTCTCACAGTATTACTAGAGATCAGGGAAATGCCATCCAGAGTAACGATCTGGTTAGACACCATGCTTCTAAGATTTGTGGGGCCAAGTACAATAACTTCAGTTTTATCTGAGTTTAAAAGCAGGAAATTAGAGGTCATCCATGTCTTTATGTCTGTAAGACAATCCTGCAGTTTAGCTAATTGGTGTGTATCCTCTGGCTTCATGGATAGATAAAGCTGGGTATCATCTGCGTAACAATGAAAATTTAAGCAATGCCGTCTAATAATACTGCCCAAGGGAAGCATGTATAAAGTGAATAAAATTGGTCCTAGCACAGAACCTTGTGGAAATCCATAATTAACTTTAGTCTGTGAAGAAGATTCCCCATTTACATGAACAAACTGTAATCTATTAGACAAATATGATTCAAACCACCGCAGCGCAATGCCTTTAATACCTATGACATGCTCTAATCTCTGTAATAAAATTTTATGGTCAACAGTATCAAAAGCAGCACTGAGGTCCAACAGAACAAGCACAGAGATAAGTCCACTGTCCGAAGCCATAAGAAGATCATTTGTAACCTTCACTAATGCTGTTTCTGTACTATGATGAATTCTAAAACCTGACTGAAACTCTTCAAATAGACCATTCCTCTGCAGGTGATCAGTTAGCTGTTTTACAACTACCCTCTCAAGAATCTTTGAGAGAAAAGGAAGGTTGGAGATTGGCCTATAATTAGCTAAGATAGCTGGGTCAAGTGATGGCTTTTTAAGTAATGGTTTAATTACTGCCACCTTAAAGGCCTGTGGTACATAACCAACTAACAAAGATAGATTGATCATATTTAAGATTGAAGCATTAAATAATGGTAGGACTTCCTTGAGCAGCCTGGTAGGAATGGGGTCTAATAAGCATGTTGATGGTTTGGATGAAGTAACTAATGAAAATAACTCAGACAGAACAATCGGAGAGAAAGAGTCTAACCAAATACCGGCATCACTGAAAGCAGCCAAAGATAACGATACATCTTTGAGATGGTTATGAGTAATTTTTTCTCTAATAGTCAAAATTTTGTTAGCAAAGAAAGTCATGAAGTCATTACTAGTTAAAGTTAATGGAATACTCAGCTCAATAGAGCTCTGACTCTTTGTCAGCCTGGCTACAGTGCTGAAAAGAAACCTGGGGTTGTTCTTATTTTCTTCAATTAGTGATGAGTAGAAAGATGTCCTAGCTTCACGAAGGGCTTTCTTATAGAGCAACAAACTCTTTTTCCAGGCTAAGTGAAGAGCTTCTAAATTAGTGAGACGCCATTTCCTCTCCAACTTACGGGTTATCAGCTTTAAGCTACGAGTTTGTGAGTTATACCACGGAGTCAGACACTTCTGATTTAAAGCTCTCTTTTTCAGAGGAGCTACAGCATCCAAAGTTGTCTTCAATGAGGATGTAAAACTATTGACAAGATACTCTAACTCCCTTACAGAGTTTAGGTAGCTACTCTGCTCTGTGTTGGTATATGACATTAGAGAACATAAAGAAGGAATCATATCCTTAAACCTAGTTACAGCGCTTTCTGAAAGACTTCTAGTGTAATGAAACTTATTCCCCACTGCAGGGTAGTCCATCAGGGTAAATGTAAATGTTATTAAAAAATGATCAGACAAAAGGGAGTTTTCAGGGAATACTGTTAAGTCTTCTATTTCCATACCATAAGTCAGAACAAGATCTAAAATATGATTAAAGTGGTGGGTGGACTCATTTACTTTTTGAGCAAAGCCGATAGAGTCTAATAATAGATTAAATGCAGTGTTGAGGCTGTCATTCTCAGCATCTGTGTGGATGTTAAAATCGCCCACTATAATTATCTTATCTGAGCTAAGCACTAAGTCAGACAAAAGGTCTGAAAATTCACAGAGAAACTCACAATAACGACCAGGTGGACGATAGATAATAACAAATAAAACTGGTTTTTGGGACTTCCAATTTGGATGGACAAGACTAAGAGTCAAGCTTTCAAATGAATTAAAGCTCTGTCTGGGTTTTTGATTAATTAATAAGCTGGAATGGAAGATTGCTGCTAATCCTCCGCCCCGGCCCGTGCTACGAGCATTCTGACAGTTAGTGTGACTCGGGGGTGTTGACTCATTTAAACTAACATATTCATCCTGCTGTAACCAAGTTTCTGTTAGGCAGAATAAATCAATACGTTGATCAATTATTATATCATTTACCAACAGGGACTTAGAAGAAAGAGACCTAATGTTTAATAGACCACATTTAACTGTTTTAGTCTGTGGTGCAATTGAAGGTGCTATATTATTTTTTCTTTTTGAATTTTTATGCTTAAATAGATTTTTGCTAGTTATTGGTGGTCTGGGAGCAGGCACCGTCTCTACGGGGATGGGGTAATGAGGGGATGGCAGGGGGAGAGAAGCTGCAGAGAGGTGTATAAGACCACAGCTCTGCCTCCTGGTCCCAACGCTAGACAGTCACAGTTTGGAGGATCCCAAAAAATTGGCCAGATTTCTAGAAATGAGAGCTGCTCCCTCTAAAGTGGGATGGATGCCGTCTCTCCTAACAAAACATAGCGACATTATGGTGATGTCACTGAATGTTAATGGATTAAACAAAATCAAAAAAGAGATAAAGCCTTAGCAAAGTTTAGAAGAGATAAGACGCAGGTTATTTTCTTGCAAGAGACCCATCTTTCACGAGAGGAACATGCAAAGTTCAAAAAGCTAGGTTATAGGAACTCATTCTTTAGTTCCTTTGGGAAAAACCATAACAGGGGTGTGGCAATACTAATTTCTAACACAGTGAATTTAAAATTGAAGAAAGAAGTAGTGGATAAGGAGGGGAGGTATATTATGATTAATGGAAAATTAGAAAACCAGCCTGTGACCTTGCTCAATATATATGCCCCCCCGGAGAGTGGGAAAGCCTTCTACGAGAACATATTCAATCTTATAAATGTGGAGTGTGCGGTGGGGACTTCAATGTAGTACTGAACAACAGGCTGGACAAAACGAGTACTAAGGAAGGCAAACGACAGATTAATAAGTACATGAATACAATGTTGCCAGAAATGGATCGACTTGATGTATGGCGAGAACTTCGCCCACTTGACCGGGACAACACCCACTACTCAGCCCCACACGATGTGTACTCCAGAACTGATTATTTTTTAATGGCCAAGAGAGATGTTAACAGAGTGAGGAAGTGCAGGATAGGAGTAGCTGACATCTCAGACCACAATGCAGTCTACCTATAAATTACCATCAATAATAAGAGAAAGGAAACAATATAGAGGCTCAATGAAGGTATACTGAATAACAAGGGGCTAGTTGGGGAATTAAAAGGAGAAATTATTAGATATAGGAAGGAAAATGATAATGGGATGGTAGACCCAACCATTTGATGGGATGCCCTGAAACCAGTAATTAGAGGGAGGCTGATATCATACACAGCATATGTAAAAAGAACCAGAATGGAAACATATCAAGAATAAATTGGAAAATTAAAAGAGTTGGAAAAACAACACAAGCAAACACAAGAATCAGAAATAATTAATCAGATGAAAGAAATTAAGGGGAAAATAGATGATATCTTGTTGGAAGAGGTACAGAAGAAAGCAAGGTTCACTAAACAGACTTACTATGAGGAAGGATCTAAGGCCACTAAATCTATAGCCAGACGCCTAAGGAAACAACAAGAATTGGCCAATATATATAAAATAAGGGACCTGGTAACTAATAAAAATTTTTATGAATAAGAAAAAATAGAAAAAAAAATTTGAGGATTATTACCGTCAACTATATTCAGAACCAACTCTAGTAGGAGAAAAGCATATGGAGGAGATTCTTGAAAATCTGGACTTACTAGCAATAGGTACAAAGCAGAATGCCATACTGACCTCTGAGATCACAGCATATGAGATTAAAAAAGCATTCAGCTGAACAAAATCAGGTAAATCACCAGGATCTGACAGACTGGGGGCTTCCTTCTATAAAACATTTAAGGAAGAGCTAATCCCACTACTACAGGATTCTTTCAACTACAGTCTTACAACAGGTAAAATCCCTCCCTCATGGAAAGAGGCCATTATCTCCATAATCCCAAAGGAAGGTAAAGATAAGGAGCATTGCCACAACTACAGGCCTATATCACTTTTAAATGTTGACTAGAAACTTTACGCCTCAATTATCGCAAGAAGATTGGAAACATTCCTCCCAGACCTAATTGACGAAGACCAAACTGGCTTCATTAAAGAAAGACAGGCACAGGACAATATCAGAAGAACGCTACATGTCATACAAAATATACAAACAAACCAAGAAAGTGCAATTCTACACTCAACAAAAATATAAATGCAACACTTTTGGTTTTGCTCCCATTTTGTATGAGATGAGCTCAAAGATCTAAAACTTTTTCCACATACACAATATCACCATTTCTCTCAAATATTGTTCACAAACCAGTCTAAATCTGTGATAGTGAGCACTTCTCCTTTGCTGACATAATCCATCCCACCTCACAGGTGTGCCATATCAAGATGCTGATTAGACACCATGATTAGTGCACAGGTGTGCCTTAGACTGCCCACAATAAAAGGCCACTCTGAAAGGTGCAGTTTTATCACACAGCACAATGCCACAGATGTCGCAAGATTTGAGGGAGCGTGCAATTGGCATGCTGACAGCAGGAATGTCAACCAGAGCTGTTGCTCGTGTATTGAATGTTCATGTCTCTACCATAAGTCGTCTCCAAAGTCGTTTCAGAGAATTTGGCAGTACATCCAACCAGCCTCACAACCGCAGACCACGTGTAACCACACCAGCCCAGGACCTCCACATCCAGCATGTTCACCTCCAAGAACGTCTGAGACCAGCCACTCGGACAGCTGCTGAAACAATCGGTTTGCATAACCAAAGAATTTCTGCACAAACTGTCAGAAACCGTCTCAGGGAAGCTCATCTGCATGCTCGTCGTCCTCATTGGGGTCTCGACCTGACTCCAGTTCGTCGTCGTAACCGACTTGAGTGGGCAAATGCTCACATTCACTGGCATTTGGCACGTTGGAGAGGTGTTCTCTTCATGGATGATGCGAAGGAGATGTGTTGCACTGCATGAGGCAAATGGTGGTCACACCAGATACTGACTGGTATCCCCCCCAATAAAACAAAACTGCACCTTTCAGAGTGGCCTTTTATTGTGGACAGTCTAAGGCACACCTGTGCACTAATCATGGTGTCTAATCAGCATCCTGATATGGCACACCTGTGAGGTGGGATGGATTATCTCAGCAAAGGAGAAGTGCTCACTATCACAGATTTTGACTGGTTTGTGAACAATATTTGAGGGAAATGGTGATATTGTGTATGTGGAAAACGTTTTAGATCTTTGAGTTCATCTCATACAAAATGGGAGCAAAACCAAAAGTGTTGCGTTTATATTTTTGTTGAGTATAGTAAGCATTGATGCTGAAAAGGCCTTTGACAGTGTGAATTGGCTATTTCTTTATAAAATATTGAGGAAATTTGGGTTCAATGAAAAATCTGTGGATTGCATTAGAGCAATATATCAAGAACCTACAGCAAGGATTAAAGTAAATGGCAGTCTGACAAAACAATTCAATTTGGAGAGGGGGACAAGACAGGGCTGTGGCCTCTCCCCGGGTCTCTTTGCACTGTTTATTGAACCTTTGGCCCAGCTGATCAGGCAGGAGGAAGAAATTAAAGGGGTGAAAATAAGAGATGAGGAACATAAGATTATCTGCGGATGATATACTCATATTTTTAAAACAACCCAATGAAAGCTTCCCAAAAATAATAAAGGTATTAGAAAGCTATGGGAAATACTCAGGATACAAGATAAACATCACAAAACACAGATCTTGTCATTTAATTATAATCCATCCCAAGAAATAAAGGGCACTTACAAGCTCAAGTGGAATGCCAAATCAATAAAATATCTGGGAGTAAATATCACAAAAGGGCTGGATAAATGATATGAGGCAAATTATACAAAAAATAAATCAAGAAATTAAGAGGGACCTGGGGAGATGGTCTGCTACTGCCCTGGACTTCACTTCAAGAATAGAAACAATAAAGATAAATATTCTCCCAAGACTTCTGTATGTTTCAGTCCCTGCCAGTAGCAATCCCAGTTTGTGGAATGGGATAAGTGGATATCAAGGTTCATATGGGGTGGAAAGAAAGCTAGGATTAGGTATAAAACTCTGCAGCTCCCTAAAGACAAAGGAGGATTGGCTTTGCCAAGTATTCAGGAATACTTTTATGCTGCACAAATCAGACCCTTGATATACTGGTGTAATGATAAATATTGGGCGAAATGGAAAAGTATAGAAATGGCCATGACACATACTGAGGTACGAAATCTAATTGCAGATAGAGGATTATTATGAAAACTGCGTAACCAACTGGATGCAGTAACCATAAACACAATTGAAATATGGAACACTGTCTGTGAAAGGTACAAGTTGGAGAAAGAAAAACAGATTTTGAGCTGGTTTGCATTCAATGATAGATTTACTCCAGGGATATATGATAAAGGGTTTAAACAATGGTCACAAAAAGGAATTACAGTGATATGCACAATGATGGATCAGGACAGACTACAGAGTTTTGAAAAGCTACGTGATAGGTTCAGACTAGAACAAAACGACCAATATCTATACCTGCAAATAAGGGATTACTATGAGAAAGAGATAAAAGTGGCCACCAACAATGAAATTATTGAAGTATTCCGGAAAGCATACAAAGGAGAAAAATGCAGAGTAATCTCAGCTTTATATAGAAACTTGATGTTGTGCAACAAATCCTCCTCTTTGTATATTAAGGATAAGTGGGAAAAGGAACTGAATGAAGAAATAACCGAGGAGGAATGGCAGAGTATTTGTAAAACACAGTGCACATCCACTAGCTCTAGGATCTGGAGGGAATTCAATTGGAAAAGTATGGTCAGGTTTTTCATAACTCCAAAGCTCAGAAACGCAATGGTATCTACACCGCAACAGTGCTGCAGAGCATGTGGGCATATAGATGCAGACCCATACCCATATACAAGGTCTGTTAGAAAACTATCCGACCTTTTTATTTTTTTCAAAAACTATATGGATTTGAATCATGTGTGCTTGCATCAGACAAGCTTGAACCTTCATGCGCATGCGTGAGTTTTTTCACGCCTGTCGGTTGCGTCATTCGCCTGTGGGCAGGCTTTGAGTGACCACTGGACCACCATTGCTCACTCAAAGCCTGCCCACAGGTGAATGACGCAACCGACAGGCGTGAAAAAACTCACGCATGTGCACGAGGGTTCAAGCTTGTCTGATGCAAGCGCACATGATTCAAATCCATATAGTTTTTGAAAAAAATAAAAAGGTCGGATAGTTTTCTAACAGACCTCGTATTTTGGGTCTGCCAAAAGATACAAGGGTATTGGGACAAAATATGGCAATGCCTACAAAAGGTAATAGGTTACAAAATACGAAAAACGTTCAAGATGCTCTACTTAGGGAATTTAACAAAACATAATAATAATAATAAAAAAAAAAGGATGAGTATCTTGTAAAGGTATTGCTGTCGGCAAGCAAAAAAAATACAATTACAAGACTATGGCATAAACCAGAGCCACTGACCGAGGAGCAGTGGCGGTGCACTGTGGAAGAAATTTTTATAATGGAGAAAGTTACACACAAACTGAGATTGCAAGAAGCGCAATTCCAGATCAAATGGAGGAAATGGACTGATTATAAAAGACAAGAAGAGGACACCACCACTATGAATCGACAATAAGAACATGGATGAGTGACTGTTTACTAAGATATCCAGACGCTTTGAGACACCCCCCCGCCTGAGTAATTGTGTACCAGTTTGTTCTTTGTTCGTTATTACCTATCTTGTTGTCAATAAAAAATAAGTTAAAAAAAAAAAAATGTATCAAGACATCTGCATGCTTGCTGTAAATCCATGCAGCTGCTCCTTTGTTTTTCACTCAGGTCGCCACAGCAGATCCGAGGTTGATCTGCATGTTGACTTGGTGCAGGTTTTACACCGGATGCCCTTCCTGACACAACTCCACATTACATGGAGAAATGTCACAGGGTGGGGTTTGAACCGGGAACCTTCAGCATGGAAACCAAGCGTACCTACGACTTGATCACCACCCCTCCTATCTGTATGTTCATTATTGGACTTTGTGGACAGGACAGGTCTGAATACCAACTGGTCTTACGCACCGAAAACAACTTCATCCTGTAATGTTAAGCAGAACATCATCAGGTTTGGTCATCAAACACTCCGGATCAGGGAACCTTCTTTGTTCTTGAGTGTTGCGCAGAACAACACTGTTTAGGTGTAAATAAAACTTTGAAGAAGAAGAATGTCTTTGTCATCAGTGCAGATTACATCCAGGTTATAGGTAGGAACAAAGCAGACACCAGGACCAGAGTGCACCTACAATCCAACATTCCAGACTCTGTACTGGCCCACGGTGGGCCAATGTGTATTTTAACTTATATGCATGTTTTAATGGCCGGAGGTAACCCGTGCAGACACGAGCAGAACATACAAACACGGAAAGGCACTGGAACCCCTGACCTCGCTGTGAGACATGAGCACTGACAACTGTTCAGCTGTGCTGCCAAGAGTACATCTTTGTGTTCTCAAAACAGCTGCAATTTGACCGATGAAGTGACTGAGTGGTTTAGAAAAGCTCCAGCTTACGCACAGACTGCACAAATACTGGACAAACCCTTTGTGACGCAACCCACTGCTGCTATGGGTGTCACCATATGGGCAGTGCTCACTCTGCCTACATCTATGAGACGAGGTGGAGCATGCAGAAGATCCTACGTGACCTCTATATGCCCCCATCTAAAATACAAACCCAATTCCAATGAAGTTGGGACTTTGTGTAAAATCTAAATAAAAACAGAATACAATGATTTGCAAATCCTTTTCAACCTATATTCAATTGAATACACCACAAAGACAAGATATTTAATGTTCAAAGTGATAAACGTTATTGTTTTTGGATGCCTGGAACACATTTCAAAAAATTTGGGACGGGGGAACAAAAGACTGGCAAAGTTGATGAATGCTCAAAGAACACCTAAGTGGAAACAGGTGAGTGTCATGATTGAGTATAAAAGGAGCATCCCCAAAAGGCTCAGCCATTCACAAACAAAGATGGGGTGAGGATCAACACTTTGTGAACAACTGCATGAAAAAATAGTCCAACAGTTTAAGAACAATGTTTCTCAATGTTCAATTGCAAGGAATTTAGGGATTCCATCATCTACATTCCATAATATAATCAGAAGAATCAGAGAATCTGGAGAATTTTCTACATGTAAGCGGCAAGGCCGAAAACCTACACTGAATGCCCATGAACGTCAGTCCCTCAGGCGGCACTGCATTAAAAACCAACATCTTTGTGCAAAGGATCTTACCACGTGAGCTCAGGAACACTTCAGAAAACCATTGTGAGTTAACACAGTTCGTCACTACATCTACAAGTGCAAGTTAAAACTCTACCATGCAAAGCAAAAGCCATACATCAACAACATCCAGAAACGCAGCCTTCACTAGGCCCAAGCTCATTTGAAATGGACAGACGCAAAATGGAAAAGTGTGCTGTGGTCTGATGAGTCCACATTTCAAATTGTTTTTGGAAATCATGGACGTCGTGTCCTCCAGACAAAACAGGAAAAAGACCATCCAGATTGTTACCAGCGCAAAGTTCAAAAGCCAGCATCTGTATGGCGGTGTGTTAGTGCTCATGGCATGGACAACTTACACATCTGTCATGGTATGGGGGTGTGTTAGTGCCCATGGCATGGACAACTTACACATCTGTGATGGCACCATCAATGCTGAAAGGTACATCCAGGTTTTGGAGCAACACATGCTGCCATCCAAGCAAAGTCTTTTTCAGGGACGTTCCTGCTTATTTCAGCAAGACAATGCAAAGCCGCATTCTGCACATGTTACAACAGCGTGGCTTCATAGTAAAAGAGTACAGGTACTAGACTGGCCTGCCTGCAGTCCAGACCTGTCGCCAATTGAAAATGTGTGGCGCATTATGAAGCGCAAAATACAACAACAGAGACCCCGGACTGTTGAACAACTGAAGTCGTACATCAAGCAAGAATGGGAAAGAATTCAACCTATAAAGCTTCAACAATTAGGGTCCTCAGTTCCCAAACGCTTGAGTGTTGTTAGAAGGAAAGGTGATGTAACACAGTGGTAAACATACCACTGTCCCACTGAAATGTGTTGCAGGCATCAATTTCAAAATGAGCAAATATTTGCACAAAAACAATAAAGTTTATCAGTCTGAACTTTAAATATCTTGTCTTTGTGGTGTATTCAATTGAATATACAGTAGTGTTCAGAATAATAGTAGTGCTATGTGACTAAAATGATTAATCCAGGTTTTGAGTATATTTCTTATTGTTACATGGGAAACAAGGTACCAGTAGATTCAGTAGATTCTCACAAATCCAACAAGACCAAGCATTCATGATATGCACACTCTTGACTATGAAATTGGGCTATTAGTAAAAAAAAGTAGAAAAGGGGGTGTTCACAATAATAGTAGTGTGGCATTCAGTCAGTGAGTTCGTCAATTTTGTGGAACAAACAGGTGTGAATCAGGTGTCCCCTATTTAAGGATGAAGCCAGCACCTGTTGAACATGCTTTTCTCTTTGAAAGCCTGAGGAAAATGGGACATTCAAGACATTGTTCAGAAGAACAGCGTAGTTTGATTAGAAAGTTGAGAGGGGAAAACTTATACACAGGTGCAAAAAATATTGGCTGTTCATCTACAATGATCTCCAATGCTTTAAAATGGACAAAAAAAACAGAGACGCGTGGAAGAAAACGGAAAACAACCATCAAAATGGATAAAAGAATAACCAGAATGGCAAAGGCTCACCCATTGATCAGTTCCAGGATAATCAAACACAGTCTGGAGTTACCTGTAAGTGCTGTGACAGTTAGAAGACGCCTGTGTGAAGCTAACTTATTTGCAAGAATCCCCCGCAAAGTCCCTAAAAGACATGTGCAGAAGAGGTTACAATTTGCCAAAGAACACATCAACTGGCCTGAAGAGAAATGGAGGAATATTTTGTGGACTGATGAGAGTAAAATTGTTCTTTTTGGGTCCAAGGGCCACAGACAGTTTGTGAGACGACCCCCAAACTCTGAATTCAAGCCAATTTGAATCACATGTGCTTGCATGAGCCAACCTTGAACCTTCATGCACATGCATGATTTTTTTCACGCCTGTCGGTTGCGTCATTTGCTTGTAAGCAGCCTTTGTGTGAGGATGGGTGTAGTCTCTCATCGTTTTTTTCTTTGCAAGGAAATGGTGGAATGACTGGAGCAGCGCGACTGCATCAAATTTTGCCACAAACTGGGCAACAGCCAGGTGGGAACCATTCGGATTATTCAGATGGCTTTCAGTGACGATCCTCTGGGCATAACAAAGATTAAGGAGCGGTACAAACGGTTTAAAGACGTCCGCACAACGGTAGAGGGCGAGCCGCGCTCCGATCGGCATCAACACGCTGAAACGACCGGATCATTTCCAAAGTGAACACTGTGGTGATGCGGGACCGTCGTGTGACTATCCGAGAAATTGAGGAAAAGGTGGACATCAGCATTTTGTCGGCACATTCCACTGTGAAAGAAGATTTTGCCATGAAAAGAGCGGCAGCGAAATTCATCGGCACGAAGCTGAAGCCTGTCGCCCAGTTTGTGGCAAAATTTGATGCAGTCGCGCTGCTCCAGTCGTTCCGCCATTTCCTTGCAAAGAAAAAACGACGAGAGACTCCACCCATCCTCACACAACGGCTGCTTACAAGCAAATGACGAAACTGACAGGCGTGAAAAAAATAAAAAAATCACGCATGCGCACGAAGGTTCAAGGTTGGCTCATGCAAGCACACATGATTCAAATCCATGAGGTTTTTGAAAAAATAAAAAGGTCAGAGAATTTTCTAACAGACCTCGTATTAATGAATTGCAAAGAGCTTTATTGGCATAAAAAAGGGAATGTATGACAAAAAAAACATTTTCACTGTAATTGGACCCTGGCACAGAATGATCAGGTATCCTGATGTCGGCATCATATATTGTCAGCACAGGAGAATGTGTGAGTGAGTAAAGGTCAGCTGAAGTCACAGTAACATTTTGATTTCTAACAGCAGACTGACTGTTAAAAATAAGGAGAAATTCTGATAATTATTCTCTTCTTGTATAACACTGGTCAAAACAAAAGAAAAAAATCTTAAAATATAACAAAACACTCAACAGTTACACCCCCCCCTCCCCCCGGGAAAAAAAAACGCTTGAAAACGTGACATGAAACAAAGGCTACTGTACCAAATATTAACATTGATTTTCACAGGTGTTCAAATACTGATTTGCAGCAGTAACATACAAATAAATTATTAAAAAATCATACATTGTGATTTCTGGATTTTTTTTTTTTTTAGATTATGTCTCTCACAGTGGACATGCACCTAAGATGAAAATTTCAGTTTCCCACCATGATTTCTAATGGTGTTCAAATACTTATTTTCCTCACTGTATATTATTATTTACATGTACTTATTATTGGTTTATTTACATTTATTGAGCATGTTTACCTTAATAAATGCAAATAAATTTTGTAAGATGAGTGATTATTGAGTTAGTTGCTTACCTTAGCCTTGCTGTCCAACCTCAGATCTGCTGGTCACTGATTACAGGTTGATTGCTGATAAGAGCCTAGGTCTCATGGAACGAGCCTATTGTTTGATGTACGACTTCAGTTGTTCAACAGTCCGGGGTCTCCATTGTCGTATTTTGCGCTTCATAATGCGCCACACATTTTCAATGGGCGACAGGTCTGGACTGCAGGCAGGCCAGTCTAGTACCCGCACTCTTTTACTACGAAGCCACGCTGTTGGAACACGTGTAGAATGTGGCTTGGCATTGTCTTACTGAAATAAGAAGGGACGTCCCTGAAAAAGACGTTGCTTGGATGGCAGCATGTGTTGTTCCAAAACCTGGATGTACCTTTCAGCATTGATGTGCCATCACAGATGTGTAAGTTGCCCATGCCATGGGTACTAACACACCCCGATACCATCACAGATGCTGGCTTTTGAACTTTGCGCTGGTAACAATCAATCAATCAATCAACTTTTTTCTTGTATAGCGGCAAATCACAACAAACAGTTGCCCCAAGGCGCTCCAAATCTGGATGGTCTTTTTTTTCTTTTGTCCGGAGGACACGACATCCATGATTTCCAAAAACAATTTGAAATGTGGACTCATTAGACCTATTCAGATGCCTTAAGTCACACTAACAATGTCAGGAATGTGTCACAAATGACAGAAAAATGACATTCGTAATGCATCTTGCTTATGTGTAAATGCACCATTACCGCTTACGTTTAGAAAGTTCTCCAGATTCTCCGAACCTTCTGATTATATTATGGGCTGTAGATGATGGAATCCCTAGATTCCTTGCAATTAAACATTGAGAAACATTGTTCTTAAACCTGAGGACTATTTTCTCACTCAGTTGTTCACAAAGTGGTGATTCTCACCCCATCTTTGCTTGTGAACGGGTGAGCCTTTTGGGGATGCTCCTTTTATACCCAATCATGACACTCATCTGTTTCCAGTTAACCTGTTCACCTGTGGAATATTCCAAACAGGTGTTCTTTGAGCATTCATCAACTTTCCAAGTCTTTTGTTGCCCTTGCCCCAGCTTTTTTGAAATGTGTTGCAGGCACCCATTTTAAAATGAGCAAATATTAGCCCAAAAACAAAAAGTCTATCAGTTTGAACATTAAGTATCTTGTCTTTGTGGTGTATTCAATTGAATATAGGTTGAAGAGGATTTGCAAATCATGGAATTGTGTTTTTACTTACATTTCACACAATGTCCCAACTTCATTGGAATTGGGGTTGTATTTCTTTCACTTACACTCTTGCACCTGCCTGTCGCATCTTTGTCTCCATCTGCTTTGATCACTCCCTCTCTCTCTTGCATCTCTTCCATCCTCTTGGATTCACCTGACCACGCCTCCATTCTAGAACATTCTTCCACACATGCATCATATTCCTCTAATTACATCACCCGTGTATTTAATCCCTTCACTTTCTCCACTCCCCTGCCAGTTCACAGCAATCTTTGTATCCTTGTCCCAGCCTTTGTCATTGTCCTGTTTTTGCCTCATAGTGTATCGACCTTGCTTTGTTTTCCGGACCTTGGTTTTGCCTCAGCCCATGTTACAGTTTCTCTCCCAGCCTGTCTTTTGATCACGTTTTTGCCTTGCACTTACCTGTACCTCTGCTTCGCTGCCTGCCTTCCAGTGTACCATACCACAGCCTGTTTGAATGAAAAAGATTTTTTTCCCCTAGCATTTTGTCTTCAAGTCTGCATTTTGTGCCTTCCCACTATCTGTGCCATGCATCTTCGAGCCATGTCAGTACAAACTGGCCAGAACTTTTGCACAGTGGACTCTGGCTCAGCCCTGAACTCTGCTCAACTAAATCCAGACATTGGCACCATCGAGGAGGTATTTCCAGACATTAGGTTCTTTTTTGTGTGCTTTTGTGACTGTTGCTCCCCAAAAGAGAAATTAAGCCCGGCCCATTGATTATCTCAACCAGGCTTGGGATCTTGTAGAGGCAAAATCGTGGTTGTTTGAAGTCTTCACTGAATTAGTAGAACTGGATGATTTATTTGCTGAGGAGAGACTCCCTGACTGGTTGAGGCACCCTGAGGCGCACCTGCCATCCACTCTGCAGCCTACACGCAATGAATCCGATTGGGAAGATGTAGTGGATGATGATGATGATGAAGACAACAGCAACATTGAGATGATCAGAAATGGAGGGACTGAGGCTTCAGGACACTGCTTATATTTTGTTCAGAATACAGTACTTGTTTTTTGAGTTTTGGGGCAAAGCCATGTTCGCGCAAGGTCAGCTCCCTCCATTCATTGAGGATCCTATGGGCTTTCTTTCTGAATCTGAACTTAAGGAAACCTGCCGTGATACACCTCGGGTGGTTACACTCTCTGCTGCAGCCGTCACGCCCCCAAGGAGGACCTTCTCACCACGCTCATTCTGACTGCCGCAAAGATGTCACGGTGCTCTCCAACCTGGAAATGGGCAGAGCTTGATCAGCATGGTGGGCCGGCCATGAGACCATACGCATCACCGGCACTGGCTGCACCCACAGCAGCTCCACGGAAGCTACGTACACCTCAGTTACGGCCATCGGCACCCGCAACCTCTCCACCTACAGCATTGGAAGCTGTCATGCTGCCTGACTTCCATGCTCTTGCAGGGCCATCAGGAACTGACACGTCACCACAGTGGCAGGTGACACCTGCTCTGCCCTCACTGGCGCACAAGCTTTGGGAAGCTCCGGTTCCGACGCCTTGGTGTTCCTCATTGTGGAATACAGCAGTGCTGGTCACAACAATCACAACACACATGACTCCACGGCCAACCAGAGCGCGCGACAAGATGGTCCCAGCGCACACGTCGCCGCAGTCCACAGCACCACCTGCCAATGCCATCATGGCACGCATGTCACCACGGACCGCAGCAACGCCGGTTGCACCGATCATGACACGTACAACTGTACAGCTGTTCCAGGCATCGGATGAAACCATCCCAGTGCGCACCTTGCCACAGACAGCAGCAGCAACTGCTGAAGCAGTCATGGTGCTCACATCACACTCGCCTCTCCACAGATGTCCATGGTGCTGGCGGAAGTGGTTCCATCACCACCACCAGCAGCCTCGCTAATCAAAGCAGCTCAGATGCATACAGCTCCATGCAGTCTCTGACCCAGTTGCGCGCACGTCACCGAACTCGTCTCCAGCATGTGCCTCGGAGTGGAATTCACCCCAGAATGTGTCAGGACTTTCATGACTTCTTCATTCAACACTGGCACCACAAAGACGTATCAAGGACTCCATATCCGTCACAACTGAATATTTCTTATTATTATTTCTTTGGACTCTTTTGCTGGATGTGTTCATTTCCATTTTACCCGTTGGGTAATTAGACTGGCTTCCAGAATCAATACCTGGTCTCATTTCCACTAAGACATCACATTACATCAGTAATAATCTTTTGTTTTGTATGTCGTGTTTTCTATGTTTTTTTTTTTTCTGGTTTTATCATGTGTACAAATGGAAAGGGAAATCGCTGATTTCTCCACACGACAGTCGGGTAAAATCATTCCTCAAGTCCTGGTTAAAGTTGCTCAATTTTGGCATTTCCCAAGTATGTTCTGTTGGTTGGTTCTTTTGCATTATTTGCCTTCTATGGTTTGGGTCCCATTGAATTATTTTGGTTCACTGGTTTTCCAGAGTTCTCTTAGTGTTTCATTTCGTTTTCTGTGTTGGATAGGCTCCAATTCCAAGCACAGTGTTTCTTTTTTGTCTTTTCCCCATCATTTCCTGTGGCTGTCTGTTTTCAGTTGCCCCCCATTATGGAGTGTTTTTTTTTGTTTGTTTGTTTGTTTTTGTTTTCAATCAATCAATCAATCAATTTTTTTTATATAGCGCCAAATCACAACAAACAGTTGCCCCAAGGCGCTTTATATTGTAAGGCAAGGCCATACAATAATTATGTAAAACCCCAACGGTCAAAACGACCCCCTGTGAGCAAGCACTTGGCTACAGTGGGAAGGAAAAACTCCCTTTTAACAGGAAGAAACCTCCAGCAGAACCAGGCTCAGGGAGGGGCAGTCTTCTGCTGGGACTGGTTGGGGCTGAGGGAGAGAACCAGGAAAAAGACATGCTGTGGAGGGGAGCAGAGATCGATCACTAATGTTTTGTTGCCTTTTAAAATAATTCTGTCTCAGTTCAGTGCCCCCATTGTTCATTTACTGGTCTGTTTTCATTTTTTGCCCTGGTAATGCTTTTTCTGGTTGACTTTTTTTGCTTTTTATGCCTCTGTTTTGTTGGTTCATCTCCTATGCCTTTCCTCTGTTGTTGTTACTCACAGTTCTTTTGTTGATTTATTTATTCTAGATTAGTTCTGGGTGAGATCCTTATGTTCCAGCCCATCCTCCACGGGGTGGGTTTATTGGGTTACCAGGGGATTTTTGGTTGGTTTGTTGCTTCTTTGGCTTTTCAACGTTCTGTATCCCTTAAACCCCTTTCACACTGGGCCTGCTTCGAGTTGCTTTCTGTGGCGTCATGACGACACAGGAATGTCTGCATCAGGTGCACGCAGCAGGGGTGCAGAGAGGAGGTGAGAACACAGAGGATGATCTGCAGGCAGTCTGGCTGCACAGAGAAATTATGACATGAGATACAGTCACATAGTTATTCACATCGGCACCAATGATGTCAGGATGAAGCACTCAGAGGTCACAAAAATGGACATAGTGAGGACTTGTGACCTTGCCAGAAAGATGTGTCATAATCGATTAATATTCTGTGGTCCACTATGGTGATAGTGCAGTTATCTGCTAGGGAGGGAAATTCAACAAGCTGAGACTGTGGCCTGCTTCCGTAGACGTGTCCATAAAAATCATAGAGGGATATGGTTTGCAAACTTAATACCCATTACTACACTGGATGATGTTGAAATTGAGGATGGCTCAGTTGTTGTTCCAGCAATAGCAAAGATTTTGTGTCTGCTACCTACAACGCGTGGAATGTCTCAAACCTAAGCCTACATCTAGTCATCTTATATATGCTACTCTGGAACCACCCCTAAACCCAAACAGCTCAACTGCCAACCACACAAAAGGCGCTTTTCCACTTCGTAAAAGTAGCACTACTCGGCTCGGCTGTACTCGTTTTTTTTGCTTTTCCATTAGGGTAGTATCTGGTACCGGGTCCTTTTTTTTAGTACCTGCTCGGGAGCGGTTCCAAGCGAGCCGAGCCGATACTAAAATGTGACGTCAACAGGCTGCCGGCCACTGATTGGTCAGAGAACGTCGTCACTGGACGAGTCATGAGTGCGCCGTCTGAGAGGAAAATCAAAACCCGCCATTTTTAAATAGTCACAGCGGCGTTACAGTGACCGTTGTTTTCTTTCGTTTCATGGCGTTTTTTTTTTTTTTTACTCGCACAAAAGCACACCGTGGTCTGTGGATGAGCTGCGGACATTTATGTTTGGTGGTGGAACGGAGAGGTGGATGAAGCGATCCAAAATGAGGCCGCACTCGGCTCATCGGACATTACAGCAACTCAGAGAACAGCTGAAAAAGCTTAAAAGTGATTAAAGGACCACAATGACCGGAGTAGGTCAGACCGCAAGGGCTGGAAACGGTTCGACCGCAGGAACGCTATTTACGGACACCGACCGGCGAGCAATGGGAGGCAGGATGACCGCGACTGGGCCACGGCTTTGTTGGAAGCGACGGATGGTAAGTGTTTTTGTGACTGTAGTCTGCTTGAAAGCACCGTTTAATGTTCCTTATCCCATTGGTGGGAAGCACACTTTAACAAACTAAGATTGTGAGTCTAAACTTGTGTTAAAGTAACATCGTTGTCTCATGTACGCGGACACAGTGAGCTAGCTGACTGCTAACTAGCGAGCTAGCTAACGCCGTGCTCCGCTTTAAAGTATTAACTTCTGACAGAAAAACACCTCAAGTCAGCAAGACAACAAACGTGTACATTTGACTCATTTAGTTCTATTACGGTGATGTGTTTTTTTTTTTACATGTCGCTATTTTGTTTTTTTGTTGAAGAATCCAGTTCCATAAGCGAGGAGGGTTCGAACACCAGTTTCAACATCTGTATCAACGTCCAGCACCACACAGCAATGTGTCATCACAGGTAAGAATAACGTGTCTCACATCACCTTAACTTTCCCAAATACGATATATACAGGGTGACACCGACCCCCCCCCACTTCACCAAAAAACAAAAACCCAGAACCCATAAATATTGTAATAAATCCCACAAAGGCCCAGCAAATTTTCAGTTATCTTGGCTGCTTTGCAAAAAAGTCATGTTCTTTCAAAATGATGCTCCAAATGATCTGATTTGTTGGAGGATCATTTTGAAAGAACATAATTTTTATGCAAAGTGACCAAGATAACTGAAACTCTGGAGAATGATCATACAGAGACTGAAGGTTTTGTTGTTGTTGTTTTTTTTTTTTTTTTTTGTTTTTTTTTGCTTTCCCATTTCTACCTTCATTATTGTCCAGGCAAGAGAAAAGGGAGCCTGTTCCAGCAGGAGAATCTTAACATCTTGAGTGATCTTCAGCTTCAGTGGGCTGAAGCTGAACTGGGCCCAGTGTGATCGACACATCCGACTGATCCTTGAGGAAGAAACGGTGGTAGAAGCTGCATTTAATCAGGCATATCTTGGCGTGCTGGGTAACCTTGTGCACGCGATGCGTGACCGGGGCATGTGGCCTGCGCCCCCAACCCAGACTACAGACACATGAAACTTTTGTATAGTTTGTGTTGCTTTTTTTTTGTATTTGCTCTTTTTTGTTGCAGTAAACCATTTCACTCATGTGACTGTATCATAATTTGTCATTTCATGCTGAGTCAACAGTAAAAAACATTTTGTCATTGATGTTTTGGTGCAATGAAGGTTCATTTCTAAGAATTTTTAATTTGGGTTTTGCCGCTCCAGAAGACACTGCACACTACACCTGGCTGAATCTTTACACAGATACTGGAATAATCAGGTCTAAACTGAAATTTTACCAAATGGTATTTAACATAAACAAAAAGGTTTAGTCACTTCAGTGAAGGCACCATTACATCAAGGAATTTTGAACAACCAGTTTTACTGTCTGTTACATTTATGACCCCATTAAATGTAAAACTTATTTTACTACTGGATTATGCTTAAACAGCTTTTCAAACTGTTAGCCTTTAAATCAGTAAACCTTGGTAACTTTTACAAATCAAACTGATGTTACACAAACGTGGAGACATTTTAGCAAAAAGTACAAATTTATTCAAAATTCATAGTGAAACATAACATGATGATGATGACAAAGTGTTCCATTCCGTGGCATGAACCTTTGCAGCGGTGACTCTGAGAAAACCATCTGAAACACACACATACAGCATACATATTTTAATTAGTGCTGTCAGTGTTGTGAAAGTGTCGTGACACGGACCCACAACAGGGGGCGTTAATGAACGGACAATGGATAAGCCAAAAAGTAACAATTTAATGTTGTGAATCACACAACGAAGTACAGACAAAAACAATATGGTGGAATGTCAATCATACACCAGGTGACGTGTGGGCAGGCTCGACGATAGAAGACGTCTGGCGAGAGAAGAGCCGGATCCCACACAGCTTCCACCACCAACGGATCTGAAGAACACCGGAGCCGCCAAGCCCTGCGCCCCAGGTGGCCGCTGTCTTCAGCAGTCAGACCCGGTACTGCTGGCAGAGAACAGAGACAGTACTGATGAGTGTGAGTTCGCACACTCAGTAATCCCACAGTCAGTGTTTAGTTAGGAGGGAGCACCTCCACCTCCAATCACACACTCGTGCAGCTCCTGTTTAACCACTTATCTGGTTTGGGGTGTGAGGAGAAGCCGTCGCTGATCACACCAAACGCCAATCCCACAGATAAGGACACACCACAGGAAAACGGCTGCAAAGAAGTTCAGATTATTACTTAATGTAAGTCAGCAGAGAAGTTACCTGAATGGTAGTTGATTTCTCGGCGGGGAGGTGGAGTTGCAGTCCGGCCTTTATGGTGGTGGTGATGTGTAGTGGATGAGTGACAGCTGGTACGGATGATGAGTGACAGCTGTCACTCCTGGTCGCTCCGACGCCCTCTCGTGCTTGAAGCCCGCACTTCAAGCAGGGCGCCATCTTGTGGTGGTGGGCCAGCAGTACCTCCTCTTCAGCGGCCCACACAACAGTCAGGTTATTAAAAAAATGTAATGTAACTGATTACAGGGTTTGTGATTAGTTAATCTAAATGAATCATTTAATTGCAAGTATATTAAAATAACTCAGATCTGTGTGTGTTTGGAGCATTTAATAATCAGGTAAAGGATCAGGGTTATTTTTGCTACATATCAAGGAGTTATTAAACAAGCTGTAAATCGATCTTAAATTGGGAGAACTAAGTGTAATTTGGATGGTTAAATGCAGACAAATTTCATTGTGTAAAAAGGCTGTATTATAATGTCTATAAAAACAGAATTGTGGGAGTTTGGAGGCTGATTCTTTCTGCACAATATGACTCATTTAATAATTATCTTATTAGATTTCATATTTTAAATTTGTCCATTGAACATTAAAATCTGGATGAAAAACAAACGTTTTTAATGTGTTTTAAGCCTGTTCGAGTTCAGTGACGACGTTAATTAACGGTCATTAAAACCGAATCAACATTTTGTGTGTGAACGTCAGTAAACGCACAAACTCCCACATTTGAGATTTAACAATAAGTTATCAAAGCAAGTTACTTTGGAAAAAAAAAAAAAAGCACGGACATTAACATGTTTATTGCTCAGAAACGCGTCTTTATTTACAGACCAAGTCACTGACGTCAAAACAAAATGGAGCAAAGTGTGACTGAAGGTGTGATAGGTATTGTAATTAATCTAAATTAACGCTTTATTTTGACAGCCACAATTTTAATAGTTAATAGCGAGAGCCTGCAGTTATTAATTATTTACAAGCTTAGGAAGCTAACGATTAGCTTACCGTCATGCTTTGCCTCTTCATCTCTAGCAGCTTGTATCTTCTCATCTTCATCTTCATATGAATTCCCAAAGTCTTCTGTACATCTCAAGCATGTTTTTCTCGCCGCCAGCAACTTTCTCTTAAAAACTCACAGCAGTAAACACACCGAGTTTGCCATTGTTTATGTTTGTGTCACATATAAAACGACGTCACTGCAGTTTGCTCTGCTGACCCCGCCCACGTTGAAGAGGTACTATTTGCAGTAGAAAAGCTCGCGCTTGAAACCAAACCGAGTAGAGCTGAGTAGAGTAGAGCCGAGTAGTGCTGGTGCTTTGTAGTGGAAAAGTGGCTTAAGGCCCTTAGTCTGGGTCTTATTAACATAAGATCACTATCCTCAAAATCATTGTTGATTAATGATCTAATTATTGATCATCACTTAGATATGATTGGGCTATGTGAAACCTGTCTTAAACCTACAGCTGTCCTCCCCTTAATGAGGCCTGCCCACCAGCATATACATTTAGTCACGTCCCTCATGATGTGAGCCAAGGTGGGGGTGTTGCTCTTATTTGTAAATCTAGGTTTAGCTTCTTAGCTGTTTGGGGTCATAAATACAACTCATTTGAGCAGCTGATTCTCTGCTCTGCTCAGGATATTACGCATTGCCATGGTCAGAAGAATAAAAATCAGCTGTATTACTTTGTCACTGTATATATGCCTCCTGGCCCATATTCTGAATTTTTAGATGAATTTGGTGCGTTCATCTCTAACTTGTCAACTAGTGCAGATAACATTTTGATTATTGGTGACTTTAACGTTCATATAAATAAGCCTTCTGATCCGCTCCCCAAATCATTTATGGAAATTGTGGATGCATTCGGATGGTGTAGCGCATGGCCTCGATTTGCCCTAATTAAATAAATACATTAATCCTGTCTCAACAAAAACCTGAGGTTTGGAACTGAGGACAGAGACTGTGTTTTCACTCCCAGTGGAGAAATTCCTGTGCCATCTGGAGATCTGTAGATAAACTCTTGGAGACTCCCCCTTTGGGCCTCAACACTGTGCTTCACAGCAAAACCAGAACTGTAACTCAAAGTTCTTCCACTATGTTCTTCACTATGAATTGCATGACATTATAATGGGTTCAAGTCAGAATCTGAAATTTCCCAGGCCGGAAGAACCCACCTTAATGGCCTCATGCCGAGGCCAGAACCCCTCAAGACTGCAGGAAGACCCCTTCCATGATAAGGCATGGCCATAAACTTTGAGTCTGGACAACCAGCTTTTATCTTTAGGTCTAAGTAAAGGAAAAGACCTTTGCTCAAAATAAAAAAGAATTGCATCAGTATTCTCTTAATCATATATAAAACTTGTAATGTCTGTGTTGCTGATTCAAGCAAATGCTTTGCATGTATTCCATTTAATTGACATGTGTTCCTTGTAACTGATGTGTGTCAAATGTGATGTTTCTGACTCATTCATGTTTTAATAGTGGAATATTCTTTGACCAAGTGGTGTGTGTAGGATGTCTTTAAGCCATTAATAACGTTATATTCATCCCAAAATGTCTTAGAACAAATAGCATACCAAAATAGTTAATGTGTTTAAATAGTTGAATCATTTTTGTCTGCCCTTCTGAACACATGAAGTTTCTGTGAGATTACACACCCTAAATGGGCAGAGTTTGGTGACGTCAGTCCCCCTTTAAAAGTTAGAACAGAGTTTCTGCTCGCTCTCTTGTAACTCTCGACGCTTTTGCAACCTTTCTTCAGCCTCTCTCTTCTCTCTCTTCCTTTGTTAATCGCTTAATCTTATTTTTGGGTCAACAAAGCCCCATGCTAAGCTAACCTAAAGCTACCACATGGCATCCATTCATTGTTTCATTCACTCGTCGTTATTCTTTGATCATTTAACAATTTGACGTTTTTAAGGTTCGTCAAGTCTTTCAGATTTTTAAGAGAACTTCCGAGCTGAACCTTTCAAAATAATAGTGAATTTACAGAAAAGCGACTTTCCTTTTCTGTCGGGTATTTTTCCAACGCTTTTAAAGTTTTTACTTTTTCCTAAATTTATAAAGACTTTTGATCTGGCTCCAACAAACTTTTTAAAAGCTACCAGAAACCATTTTCAACAACCGCCTTCCACCTCTGCGGTCAAACAAGCTGACAACCTGACTGCAAGCAGCCATCCTGTCGGTAAAGCCAGCCGACACAAGCCTTTGGGATCACCCTGAGCAAAGTGAGCAGGCTACAGAGCCTACATCAATGATGGATGGACAGGCCATCCGAACCACCTCTTCAATGAATCAGCTAAGTGACCCTGTTAAAGGTTCCAGAAAAAGGGTTTGTTGTCAATGGATACAAAGTGGCTTCGGGTTCTTTTTAAACATATTCATGTTTGTTTAATAATTTTCTTAAAATTAATTAGCTTCAAATTCCATCACTAAATTCTAATCAGATTTATTTACTTAAAGTCTTTAAGCTTTACCTCTCTCTTTCAATGTCTCGTGACTAAGAATTGTGTCCATAAATGAACTACATTTAATCACTGTCCACAAAAATGCCAGTAAACTGTTTATTTTTTGTATACTTGTAAATAAATTCTAAATATTTTTGCTGTGGTTCATTTTGTGTACAGAAGGACACCTTTGGTCAATCGTATCATAGAATTCAGACTTTCAGACCCGAGACTGATTAATTAAATTGAGACTGATTGATTAATTTGAGACTGATAAATTAATGAATGTTAAAATTAAAGTACCTATGCTTTAAATAGGTGGTGCTCCCGAGGATTAGATTTATCCTAATTAAATAATAATTATTAAACCCTAAAATTGTTAATTATTTTGGTGACCCATTAAATGAGGTCTAGGCCAATCTAATTCAATTTGGAAGTTTAGCAATAGTTTCACTACATTAAATTGGTGCCCGTGTGAGGTGCAATTCATTCCAAATTAATTTAATTTCGTTACATGTATTTTTGGTGCGCCTGTGTGAGGCACCTGTAAATTTACTACATTATTTCTGGTACGCGCGTGTGAGACGATATAGAATTTCGCTACATATTTATTCTGGTGCCTCTGTGTGAGGCTTGGCAAATATTCATTACATATTTTATTTTGGTCCCTCGTTGCGAGGCATGTAATTTCGCTACATTGGCAACGCATTTGGGACTCGACGCACATTAGTGGAAATACCCTGGATTTGGTTCTCGCACGTGGTATTGCTGTCATGAATACTGACAGTGAGTGATCAGTAGTCTCTGATCACTCACTCATTAAGTTTCCAGTTTCGCTGCCGTGTTTAGTGGAACAGCAACCTTATATATCACTACGGCGATGCATCAACTCCTCAACTAATACTGAATTTGAAGCTAGACTGCCTGATGTCTTAGCTTCACAGTTGGCAAATGCCCAATCAGTAGACAGTCTTGTGGATAGTTTAAATTCAGTGCTCAAAACTACACTCGACATTATTGAAAATAGAAGACATTAGGTTAAACATATCCCAGCATGCCTTAACCCAGCCACTACACCTTGTTATTGAGGTGGGCACCACTACTGAGGAATTACCTAAATTTACCGAATTTGATAGTATCTCTCTAGGCGTGCTGACAAAACACGTAACATCTACAAAAAGCACAACCTGTTTATTTGATCCTATACCAACAAAACTGTTTAAGGACCTGTGGACCACTCTCGGGCCGACTGTGCTGGAAATTATTAATCTTTCTTTAACTTCTAGATCTGTTCCTAAATATTTCAAATCTGCACTGATTAAACCATTACTTAAGAGACCTAATCTTGATCTGAGTGTACTGAACAACTATCGGCCGATATTAAATCTACCATTTTGTTCTAAAATTCTGGAAAAAGTGGTTTCACAGCAGCTTGTGGACTATCTTACTGAAAATAATCTCTTTGAGCCACTGCAGTTTGCATTTAGAAAATATCATTCCACAGAGACGGCTCTCACTAAAAGTGGTGAATGATCTTCTGCTTACAATGGATTCGAACACCACTATGGTTCTGGTGCTGTTAGATCTCAGTGCTGCATTTGATACAGTGGATCATCATATTCTACTTGATAGGCTGGAAAATCATTTTGGGATTACTGGGAGTGCCCTTGCATGGCTGACATCATACTTGATCAGTCATTCTGTGTTTTGTACTGTAACACTACCTCTAACCTTAGTGACATGAAATTTGGGGTTCCACAGGGTCTGTCTTAGGAACCCTATTTTTCTCCCTTTATATAGCACCCCTTGGGTACATATTGTAGCGTTTTGGGATTACCTTTCACTGCTATGCTGATGATGCTCAGTTATACATGCCGATAACTGCTGGTAATCTAGTTAGCATAAAATCCTTACAAGATTGCCTTGTATCAGTGAGAAGTTGGATGTCTACAGTAGAAACTTCCTACTTTCAAACTTTGATAAGACTGAAATGATGGTTCTTGGTCCAGTGAGTCATCGGCATCAATTTGACCAGTTAACGCTTAGCCTAGGCTCATGTGTCATACATCACATTGACAAAGTGAGGAACCTTGGGGTAATTTTTGATCCTACATTGTCCTTTGACCTCCACATTAGAAATATTATGAGGACTGCTTTCTTCCACCTGCAAAATATAGTGAAGATTCATCTCATCCCGTCTATGGCTGATGTTGAGACCCTGATCCATGTCTTTATCTCTTCTAGATTGGACTACTGCAATGTTTTATTTTCTGGTTTACCACAGTCCAGCATTAGGGCTCTCCAATTTGCTCAAAATGCTGCAGCCAGATTTTTGACACAAAGCAGAAAGTTCGACCACATTACACCCATTTTGGTATCCCTTCACTGGCTTCCTGTCCCAGTGAGATCAGATTTTAAGGTTCTGCTACTAACCTATAAAATTGTTCATGGACTGGCACTTCCCTTCCTAGTTGACCTAATTAAACCTTACGTACCGGCCAGGGCTTTGTGTTCTCAGGGTGCAGGACTACTTTGTATCCCTAGGGTGAATAAGAAGTCTACAGGTTATAGAGCTTTCTGTTATCATGCCCCTGTTTTGTGAAATGATCTCCCTGTGTCAATAAAACAGTCAGATGGAGACTTTCATGTCCAGACTTAAGATGCACTTATTTTCCCTTTCGTATGGCTAGCATACTGGTATAGTTTTGTTTTATGCTTTTTACTCTTTTAATTCATTTTATTAGGAAACGGGCCGTGCCGTGGCCTCAACTTTACCTAAATTCTGGGTCTTTTAGTGAAGCTTAGGGTTAGTGGCTGGTGATCACCTTAGTATTTCCTGTTTTTCTGCAGCCAGACTGTGCACTCGGATTTCTCTTCTAATTTCTATTTGTTGTTGTGCAGGGCAGCATGGCAGCAGGCTGATGGTCTGCGCTCTGATTTCTGTTATAGTTTATCTTTCTTCGTTTCACCGTAAGCTACATACACACGAACGAACCGTCTGTGAGTAAATGTGGTGATGTTTGGAGTTGTACTTGATGTGGACATGTCCTGTCTCTGGCTATCAGTCCGTGAGAAGGACATATGTCCTTTTTTGTCCTTTATTTAACAAAATTATGAGAGCGATTGAGGGGAGAGCGAGGAACTGCCTGCAGCCAGACAGTTTTTTTCTTTTAATTGCTCACATGTGCACGTGCGAACGAATCATTCGCTTGGACTTTATTTAAACACAGTTGTGAGAGAATTTAAGAACGAGGAGCTGCAGCAGCAGTCAGCATTTTTTTTTTCTGTGCTGTTTGAGCATGTAGTTTTACTACATTGTGTACACGGTATAAAAACAATCCTGCATGATTTATACTTCGGGAACAATGGAACACAGCAGGAATCATAAATTGGCGTTGGGTAACATTGTATTGTGAGGGTGTGGCTTCCAGTCACGTTGAGTACCATTGCTTTGCACTGACTTGCGTTGAAACCACTTCGATCCTTTCTGCGTCCTGTGCTCAAAGTAGAAAAAAATAAACATGTTTAATTTTTGGCATCCAATTCGATTCGTCCTTTGTGTCCCTCGCACTGTTGTGGCATTGAGCTCCATCGTCTCAGCACTGGGTTGCTTCTACATGGCGTTGTCATGACGCCGCACGACGCAATTCAAAGTGGGCCCGGTGTGAAAGGGGCTTTACTTAGACAAGCATGCATATCTTTTTATTTGGTCGCGTTGGTATTTCCCTTCCCGCACCTCAGTCCCAGATAGGGTTGGGTTTTGAGAACCGATTCTTTTCAGTATCATTAAGAAGTGATTCGATCTACCAATATCAATAGCCTTTTTGCTTAACGATTCCCTTATTGGTCCTTCAGAGCAGCCGTTGTTTTTGAGGGTGTTTGTCGGGAAAATGATCATTCCTCTACGTTGATTACAGACCCTGCAGCGGGTCTGTAATCAACTGTTTCTGCAGCGCGACACCACTTTGAAGCGTGAACCAATTAAGCCATGCTTCGATCCACTGGCTCATGGTTCTTTGATTCGCTGCTCTTCAGAAACGGCAAGTCCTCTTCTTAACCCCTCTCAAAGCCATTAAAATATCATGAGTCACTTTTGTGTGGATTAAAGTCACTAACTGGGACTCTTGTCTTGTTGAAGTCAAGAAACGAGAATCGTCCTCCGTTCCGTTGGCACAGCTCCAAATGCTGTGCAGCTCTCTGCCGAGAGAGTCCGGTCAGAATTAATAACTTCAAAACGAATTGCCGCTTTGAATAAAATGACACGTCTTACAAACGTTGTAATACAGACAATAAACGACAATCGACTACAACATTTTGTTCCTCCCAAAATGTGACGTCCCACATTCTTTATGAATTACATCCTGACGTGCAGCACAGCAGCTGTAAGAGCTCAGCTCAGACGTTTGGAAAGACATTCATGCCAATAATGTCTGAAAGGAAATGCTTTTGACAAAAAGTACAGATTTTGTTTATTTCTATTCATGTCAAGAGATCAAGGATCCACCATGTAGAGTTTATTTAGGTCCAGAGTTGAAGGATCCAGTGACAAATTTCATATTTATTTACTTTAAGACTCAATAAAATGTTGTTCAATTTCAATTCAATTTCAATTTAATTGGCTTATAAAGCGCCAAATCACAACAAAAGCTGTCTCAAGGTGCCTCATATAGAACAGTTCAATATAAAAAAATTTAAATAAATACATTAAAAAAATTCAAATACATAAAAACAGAAGTAAAAGAATAAAACAGATAAAAAAAAAATAAAAACTATTCATAAGAAAGAGAAAAAAATAGGCTTTAAGTCTTGACTTAAAAATCTCCATGGACTCTGACTGCCTCATGGTCACAGGAAGACCGTTCCACAGAGCGGGTGCATGATAACAAAAAGCTCTTTGACCCGCTGACATAGAAAACCTGTAAAGACTACTTTTAGTACACAAAAAATTCACAAGAGGTATCGATAAGGAATCGGATCGATAAGCAGAATCAATAATGTATCGATATTGATAAAATCTTATCGATACCTATCCCTAGTCCCAGACGGTCGGTTCCTGATGTGGGTCTGAAGTTTTGGTTCCTGGATATAACGCCGGTCCTCCCTGTGTCCCTGCCAGGGTGTCAAGCCACCTTTTCCGCCAATTCCACAATGAGTTAGGAGCCTTTGGTTTTCATGGTCAACCGCCTAAGTTTGTTATAGGTCTGTGTCTTGGCTAACCCCCCGGTGGTGGTTTTGCCCTTGGACTGTCGCCCCTAGGGCAGATTTTCCATTTCAGGTTTTGCCCTTTTAGCCACTGGCATCGGGGGCCCTTGAGTATACCCCTTCAGTGTGGTCGAGTCTGCATTTTGTGCCCTCCAACTATCTATGCCATGCCAGTGTAGTTTTAAACAGGGGTTACACCAGTCTGAAGTCTGCCCTCCATTTCAGCCCTCAGCCGTGGCCATATTATTGCAACGTAATCACCAGAACGGCCCCTGCTGATTCAAGCCCAAATCAATCAATCAATCAATCAATTTTATTTATATAGCGCCAAATCACAACAAACAGTTGCCCCAAGGCGCTTTATATTGTAAGGCAAGGCCATACAATAATTATGTAAAACCCCAACGGTCAAAACGACCCCCTGTGAGCAAGCACTTGGCGACAGTGGGAAGGAAAAACTCCCTTTTAACAGGAAGAAACCTCCAGCAGAACCAGGCTCAGGGAGGGGCAGTCTTCTGCTGGGACTGGTTGGGGCTGAGGGAGAGAACCAGGAAAAAGACATGCTGTGGAGGGGAGCAGAGATCAATCACTAATGATTAAATGCAGAGTGGTGCATACAGAGCAAAAAGAGAAAGAAACACTCAGTGCATCATGGGAACCCCCCAGCAGTCTAAGTCTATAGCAGCATAACTAAGGGATGGTTCAGGGTCACCTGATCCAGCCCTAACTATAAGCTTTAGCAAAAAGGAAAGTTTTAAGGCTAATCTTAAAAGTAGAGAGGGTGTCTGTCTCCCTGATCTGAATTGGGAGCTGGTTCCACAGGAGAGGAGCCTGAAAGCTGAAGGCTCTGCCTCCCATTCTACTCTTACAAACCCTAGGAACTACAAGTAAGCCTGCACACAGCGGAGGTCAACCTGATTTCAATTTTTTTTTTCTTCTAGTGTGGAGCTTTTTTTTTTTTTTTAAGTCCAGTCTGGAGGTGATGGTGTGGATTTTTATTTATGATTTTTTTTTTTTTTTTTTCTGAGAAACAGGTACATTCAAGTTTGAAAGGGACTGAAAATATTAGCCATTTTTAAAATAAATATTGTTTCCTTCTTGAATGCAGTTAGTGGATCCAGTCTCTCCTGTTGACAGTGCGAGCACGCTTGTCAATAAAAGTGCTCCACTTGCCAATCAAAAGGATTCTGTCAGTGAAAATTAACCGTTCTGACACATATAAAAAATGTGCATCATCGGCCCAAACCACTCGGTGGAAACAGGGCTGTCAGTAGGCTGTAAAAATCCATAAATTAAACGGGCGATTAAGATAATGGTCCCTTCAGGATTGCCTCCTATTGAGGAGTCACCTACAGAATCATATTGCCATCCATGCAGAGTTTGATCAAGACAGCAGCCCAGGCAGGTATTTGCATGTAAGACGTAAACTTTTGGACCTTAGTCTGGTGTCATGGAGGACAGCAAAGAAGCCACTTCTCTCCAAGAACAACACCAAAGACAGACAAATATACTGCAAGAATTGCAATTTCAATTTATCTTCATTTATATAGCACCAAATCACAACAAAGTTGCCTCAAGGCGCTTCACACAAGTAAGGTCTAACCTTACTAACCCCGAGAACAAGAACACAGGTGACAGTGGTAAGAAAAAAAACTCCCTCTGGTGATTTGAGGAAGAAACCTCAAGCAGAACAGACTCAAAGGGGGGACCCCCTGCTTGGGCCATGCACAAGCAGAAGGTCTGCCTTCACTGCACATGCATCTGACTTTCTGAGTCTGACTCTCTTCACCCAAAGCAATCAAAGGGAAAAATGTGATTATTAACCATCAGATGACAAAGTAAAACTTCTTAAATCATTTTAAAGTCAGTTTTAAGCAGAAACGAGGTGATAATCAGCGAATCGCTGCTGATGCTCTGAAATGACGCATGCGCAGTGAAGGCAGGGTGGACCGATTTTTTAGGGGGGACTATTCGGTTGCGAAACCAGGGTTCATATTTTCAACACATCAGCAGCGGATGTGGAGAGCCTTTAGTCCACTGCTTCTGCTGCAGCTCCGAGATGAAAAAAACAGTTCTTTCAAAGACTGTGTGTCAGTGTGGCTAAAGCAGCAGCAGCTAAAAACACGACGGCAGCAAGTACAAAAAAATACTAACACACACAAGTTCTCTGTCTGAGGATGGCACGAGATAATAGCACAGATAAAACCTTCTTACCTGCCAATAAGGTTGCGTGTTCCACATGAATACACAAGTTCTCCATTCTTCCTGCTCAGACTGTGCAAACCAGGGCCTCATCCAGACAGGAAGAGGACGCAACAGCCACCCACAACACCCTGAGAGTAAGTGTCCATTGTTGAAAAATGTTTAATTTATTTAACTTGTCTGCAGAACTAAAGTGGGATGTTAAGCACATTTTTTAAGGAATATCTAAACTCAGGCATAACTAGGTCTGTTTGGGGTTCGAGCTTTAAAATCAGGTCAGTTTTAGTGAGGGAAGCCACAAATATGAAAATGATTATGGCTCTTCTCAAACAAGCATGTAGGTTGTGATGTCAATTTGGGGTAAAGGCTAAGAAAAGATGAAATTGTGCAAAATAAAATACTAATACAACACATATAAAACAGTATAACTAAAGTTTTAAATAGATGACTTACACACCAAAACCACACACTGTAAATTATGAAAGCATTTAAATAAAATTTACATATGCAGCATTACAAACATAAATGTATCAATATCGTGATACATATCGAGTACTGGATGTCTGTTGATACGCATCATGCTGTATTGAGTTTTGAAAAACAATATAGAGCCCCCCACCACACACACACACACACACACACACACACACACACCTGGTTGACAATCCGGCTGAGACACTCCCTGCAGGCGTTGATCAACCGTGGATGACGTGACACAGTCTTAACAAAATGTGAACAGGCATGGGAGGTGTCAGGCAAACATGTTGAGTGTGGGCGGGGCCTCCAGACAACAGACCATGTGTTGAGATGTAACATGCTACACAACACATGCACTGAGGTTGACATGACAGAGACCAACGCTGTGGCTCTGACTTCTGCTCAACACTGGCAGACAGTTGTGTGATGACATTCAGCTGCTGTGCGCTGTTCATGCAGTCCGTGCACACGTACAGTGCACGAGTTAATGTTGAGAATATCAGCTGATTTCAGTTAGCAGAACGGATTTACCCCCAGAGGAACTCAGGCATATTTAAGCACCAGTTTCTTCTGAGATGTTATGTTAGGGTAGGTGAGAGGGGGTGGACTATCAGTCCAGCAGAGCATCAGCTACAAAAGGGCCCACTGCTCCCCCCAAAATGAACCTTCTTAGTTAAACCTTTGGTACCCTTGGTAAAGGATACCTGGTTTCTTAACTTTAGTTTCCTAATCTGGTCAGGTTCCAAAATAAAGGAAACCAACAACCTAAAAGTGGAGTGATGTCTCAGGTTTGTCCTCACAGACTGTACATGTACTGACCTGTTGGAGTTCATTCAATGTCTGTTCAAGAGGATGTGACCTGTGAGAGTCCCAACAACTGCACTTATTATACTTCTAGAGAGGTCAACTTGCTCCCTGAAAAACCTGAGGTTTGGTTCTTCCACGAGCTGTCTCAGCTGCCTGCAGTCACTCAGGTGCTGCCGTCGTTTGTGGTGCTGCTTCCTGATCCAGATATGGAGGACGGTCTTCTGCACAGCAGTTGACACCCCTACAACGGGCTCTGGATCAACAAAATTAGCTGAGCTCCCAGACTTTGTGAGCCGGCCTGCTCTCTCATTACCTGGAATACCTGTATGACCAGGTACCCACACTACAACTACATCATTAGTGTTAAGTGCCTGAACACACTCCCACACCAAAGCTGAGGAGTCGAGTGGCCCTTTAACAGCTCTTATACACACCTGACTATCTGAGTAAATATAACCCCAATTCCAATGAAGTCGGGATGTTGTGTAAAATGTAAATAAAAACAGAATACAATGATTTGCAAATCCTCTTCAACCTATATTCAATTGAATACACCACAAAGACAATATATTTAATGTTCAAACTGATAAACTTGATTGTTTTTGTGCAAATATTTGCTCATTTTGAAATGGATGCCTGCAACACGTTTCAAAAAAGCTGGGACAGTGGTATGTTTACCACTGTGTTACATCACCTTTCCTTCTAACAACACTCAATAAGCGTTTGGGAACTGAGGACACTAATTGTGAGTGTCATGACTGGATGTTAAAGGAGCATCCCCAAAAGGCTCAGCCGTTCACAAGCAAAGATGGGGTGAGGATCAACACTTTGTAAACAACTGTGCGAAAAATAGTCCAACAGTTTAAGAACAATGTTTCTCAATGTTCACTTGCAAGGAATTTAGGGATTCCATCATCTACAGTCCATAATATGATCACAAGATTCAGAGAATCTGGAAAACTTTCTATGCGTAAGCGGCAAGGCCGAAAACCAACATTAATAATAATAATAATAATAATACATTTTATTTGTATAGCACTTTTCTAGAAACTCAAAGACGCTTCAGAAATCAGACACTAGATTAACATGAAAAAATGCAGGAAGAAATAGGCAATAACAAGATATTTACAACAAGAAACCTGTAAGAACAACAGTGATTCTACAGGCACTGTGACCTTTGATTCTTCAGGCGGCGCTGCATTAAAAATCAACATCATTGTGTAAAGGATCTTACCGCATGGGCTTACGAACACTTCAGAAGACAGGCAAAGACAGCCGGCCCCTCTGGAACCATGACGCCCCCAAACCCAGAAGCAGACAGCTCCTTAGGAGCACAGATGCCTCTGGGTCCACAGAGCCGGCTGACTCCAACAGGGTCCTGAAGTCATCGGGAGCCGTAGCAGCAGACCTCTCAGGAATCATGCTGTCATCAGGAACAGAGCCTCTGTTGGCTCCTGCAGGACACTGATGACATCAGATGCTGGAGCGGATGACCCATCCCGAATTGCAATCTCCTCCAGCATACCAGTGAATGACACTACTTGGGTCACGTCGTCAGCCGGGAGAACACCGGATCCCTTCTCGGACCAAAGAAGAAGAAGAGCAGAGGAGGTGTGTTGCGTCTGTCATACTGGTCTTGGTGAGGGCTTGTAGTGGCTAACGGTCGGTGTGGTGACATAACTGGGATGGTTGCACTGTGGTTGCGTGGACGTCATGTCCATCTCTAGCGCCATGACTGTCATCGGAGAGGGTGGCTGGACTGACATAAATGGAAGTGAGTCTTGGGTATCAGGAGAGTACAACACGTCCATGGGACCGTCGATGTACGCGGGGATGCATTGTTGAAAGAAAAGTGTTTGGATGCGGTGAAGGTCAGGGTACGCAGTCATAATGTCAGGTTTAGCGTGTGTAATGTTTTCAACTGAATCCAAAATCATGTTTCATTCACACTGATCTGTGCTGTTAAATAATCAATATGCAACTCCCGGATCTGGGAAAAAAATATAAAACACTTCTGCAGTGTTACGTAGGTCCAGGGCCTTGGAGTCCTCCACAGGACCCAAAATACAGTCCCCCTCTGCATCTGACAGAAAATCGTCTTCCCAGCCTGAACAGGTGCAATTAATCTCAGGTTATGAGGATTTAGCCAGCAGGTAGGTCTCCAGACTCCAGACCCACTCCGGGAGCCTACTCGCTTCAAACAGAGAATCGAGGTTATATAATTCAGAAAAACAGTCAAACCCCCAGTGATTTTCCTTCATAAGATCCCACACTTGGTCTAAAACACTATAGCATTTGCCGGGGGTGTTACTCCTATGAAAGCAGTGTAACTGTTGTGTGGGCCACTGAAGAGGAGGTACTGCTGGCCCACCACCACCAGATGGCACCCTGCTTGGAGTGCGGGCTTCAAGCACGAGAGGGCGTCGGAACTACTGGAGTGACAGCTGTCACACATCATCAACACCAGCTGTCACTCATCAACTTCATCCTCCATAAAAGCCGGACTGCAACTCCACCTCCCCGCCGAGAAATCAGCTACCATTCAGGTAATTTTCTCTGCTGTGATTATTCATTGTTGTAAACAGTGGTCTGTGTGCAGCCGTGTTCCTGCGGGGTCTATTGAAGGCTGGATTGGCGGACAGTGAGAGGACGACGGTCTTCGTCTCTCACTCCATCCAGGAAGGAGACCTACAGGAGCTGCACGGGTGATTCTGTATCTGGAGGTGGAGGTTTTCCCTCCTGGAGGACTAACCACTGTAAGATTGCTGGGTGTGTATTCACACACCCACCACTAACTGTTTCTGTTTCTGCCAGCAGTACCGGGTCTGACTGCTGAAGACAGTGGCCACCTGGGGCGCAGGGCTTGGCGGCTCCGGTGTTCTTCAGATCCGTTGGTGGTGGAAGCTGTGTGGGATCCGGATCTTCTCTCGCCAGACGTCTTCTATCTTCGAGCCTGCCCACACGTCACCTTGTGTATAATTGACAATCCACAGTATTGTTATTGTCTGTATTTCGCTGTGCGATTCACAACGTTAAATTGTTACTTTTGGCTTATCCATTGTCCGTTCATTAACGCCCCCTGTTGTGGGTCCGTGTCACGACACCTTCCCAACAGTAACAGCAAGTTCAATTTTGAGGAGGTACGCACAAAAACCAAGCTGATTTATTAATCCACAAAGACATACACAGTCCAAACAGTGACACAAAAACAGGATAAGGGAAAGCAGTCCAAAATAACGTACTAAACGGAGCCCAAAAACAATGTTAACATAAAGAGAAATCAGACACTAGATTAACATGGAAAAATGCAGGAAGAAATAGGCAATCACAAGATATTTACAACAATAAACCAGTAGGAACAACAGTGACTCTACAGGAAATGGAACAGGGGACAGGTGAGGGCTTAAATACAAAAAAATGGACTAATAAGCAACAGGTGGATCAAATCAGAGAAAGCAGAAAGAACAAATACACGTGAGAACTAAATGAACACACAGTGACTGAAAACTAAAACTGACCTCTAAGGGAAAATAAAAAATAAAGCATAACAACATATAAACTACAAAATATGACAGGAAAAAACAAAATACAAATCCAAGTGCGAGATACAAAAACCAACATGGAACTCCAAAAGTGACTAAGTGCAACAGAGGCAAAACTAACAAGGACCTAACACAGGAAAAGACACACTCAAATAATAACACTACAGAAAGAACTGAATAATAACTGAAAACTAAAGCCAGGAGCATAAGTACAAAATTAACATGTGAACACAGTGAACACAGTGTTAACTGGGGAAAATAAAATGATAAGTTACTGAAACACAATACAGAAAACTCATGGGCCAGAAACACAAAGACAGGGTGGACTCGGCACAGGGGAATGTACAGACACTACAGACATCTGGAAGACACACACGGATGACAGACGGTGACAGGAGAGTGAACAAAAACATACCAATAATGGCACAGGCAGGAGATGAAGACAAGAGGCAACCAATTAACCATAGGAATGGACAGGGGAAAGGACACAAATCACAAGACACAGACATAAACACAGGGCCGGGAGCACATACACACACAAACACACAAAATTCTGTGGTCTGATGAGATAAAAACTGAACTCTTTGGTGTAAATGCCAGGTGTCATGTTTGGAGGAAACCAGACACCATCCCTACAGTGAAGCATGGTGGTGGCAGCATCATGCTGTGGGGATGTTTTTCAGCAGCAGGAACTGGGAGACTAGTCAGGATTGAGGGAAAGATGAATGCAGCAATGTACAGACATCCTAGATGAAAACCTGCTCCAGAGCGCTCTTGACCTCAGACTGGGGCGACGGTTCAGCAGGACAATGACCCTAAACACACAGCCAAGATATCAAAGGAGTGGCTTCAGGACAACACTGTGAATGTCCTTGAGTGGTCCAGCCAGAGCCCAGACCTGAATCCGACTGAACATCTCTGTAGAGATCTGAAAATGGCTGTGCACCAACACTCCCCATCCATCCTGATGGAGCTTGAGAGGTGCTGCAAAGAGGAATGGACCAAACTGCCCAAACATAGGTGCACCAAGCTTGTGGCATCATATTCAAGAAGACCTGAGGCTGTAATTGCTGCCAAAGGTGCACCAACAAAGTATTGAGCAAAGGCTGTGAATACTTATGTACAAGTGATTTCTTAGATTTTTTTATTTTTAATAAATTTGCAAAAAATTCAAAAACCCTTTTTCATGTTGTTATTATGGGGTGTTGTGAGTAGAATTTTGAGGGAAAACATGAATTTACTCCATTTTGGAATAAGGCTGTACAATAACAAAATGCGGATAACATGAAGTGCTGTGAATACTTTCTGGATGCACTGTGCATTCATTTTCTATCCCTGCTTACTATAGTTAAGGGTCCCGGGGGAACGAAGACAGCAGTCATAGGGCATGAGGGGAGGGGTACACCTTGGACAGGATGCCAGTCTATCACAAGGTCACAGATAGCCAGATAAGCACATTCACACCTACAGTCAATTTAAAGTCACCAGTTCACCTAAGTTGCATGTCTTGCAAGCTGGAGAACGTGGCGGGAACCCATGCAAACACGGGGCGAACATGCAAATTCCACATAGAAATGCCACAGTTCGCAAGTCACCCTACAACCTTCTTACTGTGAGGCAACAGTGCTAACCTCTACGCCACTGTGCCGCCCTTCTCTATCCATTGTTCTAGACAAATACTTGGTGAGAGTGTTATTAACATTTTGTTATGCAATGCATAGACATTAAAGTAAATTAAAAGGGTAAATACTGAAAGCACAGTAAAAATGAGAAAAATACCTCTGACACCACAGCCTGGAATTAATGATCTTTTATTCTGAAGGTCCACCAGAAAGGAACAGATGAAGGAACCTGAGGTAATGACAAAAATGTGGCACCGGCAACCTTTAAGAGACCCGAAATTAGCCAGCAACTGGAAAATTCAGACAAAAGCTTGCAGTTGATCTGCAGGACAATCTTTCAATGGAACTAAAGTTGCCATTACGTAAACTGTGTAAGTAATGCAGAATATTGTATATGTCATGCAACTGTACAACTGTACCTTTGAAGAGATCATGTTCACTCACACCAAACCTTGTTTATCTTTCACTGGGCTAATCTGACAAAAATCCTGCCACCTTGTCTCAAGTCTGATCTTTCTCTCCCTGTTGTCTTTCCAGTTCTGCCTCCTCTGCTGCCCAGCTTACCTTCTTATTCAAGTCTTTGACGTCCTCTCGCTCTGACATCTCCTGTTGTTTCTCTGTTTCTCTTAGCCTTTACCACTTCATCCTTGCTTCTCAGTGTCCCAAAGCCATATCTGCTTTTCCCCAGGTGGTCTCCTTCACCTCAAAACATCTTCCTGTTCTCCTCCCACTGTTCCATCATTTTGTTAAAGAACTCCACTTCAGTCAAAACCTTCTCCTTGAACCTGTTCCTGAAACCTTCCTCTTTCAGTCTCCACAGCTTTGTCCTTGGCACTGCTTGCTCTGTTCGGGTTTATGTTGCTTATAGTCATCTTCAAGACCATAACCACAATGTTACGCTTAGAGCAACTACACGTTCTCCACTCAAGACCTCATCATTGCTAATTTCTCTCAGATATGAGCTTTGGCACAATGGAAAGCCCATTTTCTTTTTCTTCTTCTTTTTGTTCTCACAATTACAAGATGGACTGGTTCCTTTGAAAAACTCACTTGCTCACTTCCAATCCCAGTCATATTAAAAACCTGTAATCACTCTGAGTGTTCTACTCACCTCTGACAAAACCGCTGTGTCAGAGAAATCACATAAAAAAAAAAAATCTGAAAAGGAAACAGATGAGTACCAACTGGGCAGCGGTAGTGGAGGTGTAAATGAAGCCAAACCACATTTACTGAATCTTTAATCTGCACACTGTAATCATTTATGCATTCTTGCAAATTATTACTACTTATAAAGCACATTTCTCTTGGTACTGTCATACTAATACAGGGAGCACTTACACTGTTATATCTATGCTAAAAAGAAAAGAAACGAGCAACACTAAGTGTAGCGTATGCCTCGCTTGGATCTTAAGTTGGTGTATGGTTTCATAGAAGTGATAAAAAGGAAATTATTTCCATAGCGAGTGACTGTTGCTTTAAAGATGGTATGTGTCCTGTATGTATAGTAAAAGGCTGCTGCTTCACAACTGGTCTAAGAAAAAAGTTGATTGATTGATTGATTGGTGTACTGACTCTCAGTTTCAAAAGGATACTTCATCTACCCCACCAAGAAATAGTTTCACTCAGACGAGGTCTTCAAGATGTGATGAGGACCGCCATTTTCTAAAAGGACCTTCCTCTAGGATCCCGGAAAGGACGACCAAGAAGTGGTTTGTTAGGTACTGTGAGGAAATTAAAAATTTACAGACGAGGTGAAAACAATTTCGGTGAGGATACTCTGGGCATCACACAGATTAATGAGCATTACAACCGGATTAAAGACGGCCCACAGCGGCGGAGGGCGGCCGCGCTCCGAGCGGCCATCGACAGGCTGAAACGACCAGATCATTTCCAAAGTGAACGCTGCATTGATCCGGGACGTTGTCTGACTACCAGAGAAATTGTGGAAGAGGTGGACATCAGCACTTTTGCGGCACATTCCACTGTTACAGGAGATTTTGTAATGAAAGACGTGTGGAGGAATTCACGCGTCGGGACGGAGCAGCAATGTTGCGCAACAAAAAGCACGTCCGTGTTGGAAGTCTCACAGGACAAGTTGTGACATGCCCAGCTGTTACACAATTTCTCGGATACTCACTCGACTGAAAAGCCACCGAAAGCTGTCTGAATCTTCCGAATGGTTTCCAACACGGATGTGGTTTTTGTGTGGATTAAAGTCACTAACTGGGACTCTTGTCTTCTTGCAAGCAAGAAATGAGAATCGTCCTCCGTTCTAGCCGCACAGCGCCAAACACTGCGCCGCTCTCTGCCGAGTCAAGTTAGAGTCCGGTCGGAATTAATAACTTCAAAGTGAACTGCCATTTTAAATCAAATGACACCTCTTTCCAAACATTGTAATACAAACGGCAAACTACAACAGACTAAATTGTTTTTTCCTCCCAAAATCAATCAATCAATCAATCAATCAATTTTTTTATATAGCGCCAAATCACAACAAACAGTTGCCCCAAGGCGCTTTATATTGTAAGGCAAGGCCATACAATAATTATGTAAAACCCCAACGGTCAAAACGACCCCCTGTGAGCAAGCACTTGGCTACAGTGGGAAGGAAAAACTCCCTTTTAACAGGAAGAAACCTCCAGCAGAACCAGGCTCAGGGAGGGGCAGTCTTCTGCTGGGACTGGTTGGGGCTGAGGGAGAGAACCAGGAAAAAGACATGCTGTGGAGGGGAGCAGAGATCGATCACTAATGATTAAATGCAGAGTGGTGCATACAGAGCAAAAAGAGAAAGAAACAGTGCATCATGGGAACCCCCCAGCAGTCTATGTCTATAGCAGCATAACTAAGGGGTGGTTCAGGGTCACCTGATCCAGCCCTAACTATAAGCTTTAGCAAAAAGGAAAGTTTTAAGCCTAATCTTAAAAGTAGAGAGGGTGTCTGTCTCCCTGATCTGAATTGGGACCTGGTTCCACAGGAGAGGAGCCTGAAAGCTGAAGGCTCTGCCTCCCATTCTACTCTTACAAACCCTAGGAACTACAAGTAAGCACGCAGTCTGAGAGCGAAGCGCTCTATTGGGGTGATATGGTACTACGAGGTCCCTAAGATAAGATGGGACCTGATTATTCAAAACCTTATAAGTAAGAAGAAGAATTTTAAATTCTATTCTAGAATTAACAGGAAGCCAATGAAGAGAGGCCAATATGGGTGAGATATGCTCTCTCCTTCTAGTCCCCGTCAGTACTCTAGCTGCAGCATTTTGAATTAACTGAAGGCTTTTTAGGGAACTTTTAGGACAACCTGATAATAATGAATTACAATAGTCCAGCCTAGAGGAAATAAATGCATGAATTAGTTTTTCAGCATCACTCTGAGACAAGACCTTTCTGATTTTAGAGATATTGCGTAAATGCAAAAAAGCAGTCCTACATATTTATTTAATATGCGCTTTGAATGACATATCCTGATCAAAAATGACTCCAAGATTTCTCACAGTATTACTAGAGGTCAGGGTAATGCCATCCAGAGTAAGGATCTGGTTAGACACCATGTTTCTAAGATTTGTGGGGCCAAGTACAATAACTTCAGTTTTATCTGAGTTTAAAAGCAGGAAATTAGAGGTCATCCATGTCTTTATGTCTGTAAGACAATCCTGCAGTTTAGCTAATTGGTGTGTGTCCTCTGGCTTCATGGATAGATAAAGCTGGGTATCATCTGCGTAACAATGAAAATTTAAGCAATACCGTCTAATAATACTGCCTAAGGGAAGCATGTATAAAGTGAATAAAATTGGTCCTAGCACAGAACCTTGTGGAACTCCATAATTAACTTTAGTCTGTGAAGAAGATTCCCCATTTACATGAACAAATTGTAATCTATTAGACAAATATGATTCAAACCACCGCAGCGCAGTGCCTTTAATACCTATGGCATGCTCTAATCTCTGTAATAAAATTTTATGGTCAACAGTATCAAAAGCAGCACTGAGGTCCAACAGAACAAGCACAGAGACGAGTCCACTGTCCGAGAAGATAAGAAGAACATTTGTAACCTTCACTAATGCTGTTTCTGTACTATGATGAATTCTAAAACCTGACTGAAACTCTTCAAATAGACCATTCCTCTGCAGATGATCAGTTAGCTGTTTTACAACTACCCTTTCAAGAATTTTTGAGAGAAAAGGAAGGTTGGAGATTGGCCTATAATTAGCTAAGATAGCTGGGTCAAGTGATGGCTTTTTAAGTAATGGTTTAATTACTGCCACCTTAAAAGCCTGTGGTACATAGCCAACTAACAAAGATAGATTGATCATATTTAAGATCGAAGCATTAAATAATGGTAGGGCTTCCTTGAGCAGCCTGGTAGGAATGGGGTCTAATAAACATGTTGATGGTTTGGATGAAGTAACTAATGAAAATAACTCAGACAGAACAATCGGAGAAAGAGTCTAACCAAATACCGGCATCACTGAAAGCAGCCAAAGATAACTATACGTCTTTGGGATGGTTATGAGTAATTTTTTCTCTAATAGTTAAAATTTTGTTAGCAAAGAAAGTCATGAAGTCATTACTAGTTAAAGTTAATGGAATACTCAGCTCAATAGAGCTCTGACTATTTGTCAGCCTGGCTACAGTGCTGAAAAGAAACCTGGGGTTGTTCTTATTTTCTTCAATTAGTGATGAGTAGAAAGATGTCCTAGCTTTACGGAGGGCTTTTTTTATAGAGCAACAGACTCTTTTTCCAGGCTAAGTGAAGATCTTCTAAATTAGTGAGACGCCATTTCCTCTCCAACTTACGGGTTATCTGCTTTAAGCTACGAGTTTGTGAGTTATACCACGGAGTCAGGCACTTCTGATTTAAAGCTCTCTTTTTTAGAAGAGCTACAGCATCCAAAGTTGTCTTCAATGAGGATGTAAAACTATTGACGAGATACTCTATCTCCCTTACAGAGTTTAGGTAGCTACTCTGCACTGTGTTGGTATATGGCATTAGAGAACATAAAGAAGGAATCATATCCTTAAACCTAGTTACAGCGCTTTCTGAAAGACTTCTAGTGTAATGAAACTTATTCCCCACTGCTGGGTAGTCCATCAGAGTAAATGTAAATGTTATTAAGAAATGATCAGACAGAAGGGAGTTTTCAGGGAATACTGTTAAGTCTTCTATTTCCATACCATAAGTCAGAACAAGATCTAAGATATGATTAAAGTGGTGGGTGGACTCATTTACTTTTTGAGCAAATGAGACGTGCTCTGTTCTTTATGAATTACATTGATGTTAACTTGCAGCGCAGCCGTTTCCAAGAGCTCAGCTCAGAGGTATGGAGAGACATTTGTGTTAATGTCTGAAAGAAATGCTTTTGAGAAAAACTACAGACTTTGTCTATTTCTGTTTATGTCCAGAGATCAAGGATCCAGTGATCAATTTCATATTTATTTACTTTAAGACTCAATAAAATGTTGTTGACATAAGAAAACCCGTGAAGCCTACTTTTAGTACACAGAAAATTCACAGGAGCCATTGATAAGGGAATCAATGTTATGGTTAGGGGTCCAGACGGAAGCGGACTGGTACTTGGTGATGGACTTGCATGCTGGGAGCAAGGAACTGAACTGATTGTGAACGAAAAGAGATTTCATTTACAAAAAAGAACAACGCTTCGCTTTTTAGGCGGCCTGCTGAGGCAGGACAGGGCCCGCGTGTAATGGTGGAAATCTGGATGCTGCAGTACACACACAGACAGACTTGGAAGTCTGAGAACTGGAATCCTGGGGCCAGGTGGGACACACCGTGCCGAGGACGGGAACTAGGAGAACGGAGGAGAGGAGAGGTGAGTGACCCTGAAGCCTTTAACACTAGACAGTTCACTGAAGGCTCAACACAGGAATGTTCACAGTTTAGGAAATCAGGTTCGCTGTTCAGGAATCAGTCACAATTCATGAGTTATCTTCAGAGGTCAGAGGTCAAGTGCTGCACATCTTGTGACACAGTTCCAATTAAGCAGGACCTGACTTTAGAATTGACTTGGAAAGGATATTTTGATCAGGATATGTCATTCAAAGCGCATATTAAACAAATATGTAGGACTGCTTTTTTGCATTTACGCAATATCTCTAAAATCAGAAAGGTCTTGTCTCAGAGTGATGCTGAAAAACTAATTCATGCATTTATTTCCTCTAGGCTGGACTATTGTAATTCATTATTATCAGGTTGTCCTAAAAGTTCCCTAAAAAGCCTTCAGTTAATTCAAAATGCTGCAGCTAGAGTGCTGACGGGGACTAGAAGGAGAGAGCATATCTCACCCATATTGGCCTCTCTTCATTGGCTTCCTGTTAATTCTAGAATAGAATTTAAAATTCTTCTTCTTACTTATAAGGTTTTGAATAATCAGGTCCCATCTTATCTTAGGGACCTCGTAGTACCATATCACCCCAATAGAGCGCTTCGCTCTCAGACTGCAGGCTTACTTGTAGTTCCTAGGGTTTGTAAGAGTAGAATGGGAGGCAGAGCCTTCAGCTTTCAGGCTCCTCTCCTGTGGAACCAGCTCCCAATTCAGATCAGGGAGACAGACACCCTCTCTACTTTTAAGATTAGGCTTAAAACTTTCCTTTTCACTAAAGCTTATAGTTAGGGCTGGATCAGGTGACCCTGAACCATCCCTTAGTTATGCTGCTATAGACATAGACTGCTGGGGGGTTCCCATGATGCACTGTTTCTTTCTCTTTTTGCTCTGTATGCACCACTCTGCATTTAATCATTAGTGATCGATCTCTGCTCCCCTCCACAGCATGTCTTTTTCCTGGTTCTCTCCCTCAGCCCCAACCAGTCCCAGCAGAAGACTGCCCCTCCCTGAGCCTGGTTCTGCTGGAGGTTTCTTCCTGTTAAAAGGGAGTTTTTCCTTCCCACTGTAGCCAAGTGCTTGCTCACAGGGGGTCGTTTTGACCGTTGGGGTTTTACATCATTATTGTATGGCCTTGCCTTACAATATAAAGCGCCTTGGGGCAACTGTTTGTTGTGATTTGGCGCTATATAAAAAAAAAATTGATTGATTGATTGATTGAAAGTTCTTGGAGATATTTCTTGGTACTACTTCTAAAACATGCACAGTCACAGGCAGGACTGTGTGTGAACGGAATCCCACAGAAACACCAAGGAACTTAACTGGAGCGGGGCAGAGCTGCGCAGAGCTGCGTGCTCTGAGCTGAGAGCCGGAGAGCTCCAAAGTGACGTTGTGCAGGTAGCTGTGGAGCCAGGAGTCAGTGCAGTGTGAAAGTGTCAGCAGGATAGTGTCTGGGAGCACCATGAAAAACAACATGCTCTAATATGGGAATTAGAGTTGGCCAGGTTGCCTTGAAAATAGCTGCAGAAGCTCCGTCGTCTGAGTGCATGGGAGTGACTGGAAAAATGAGGTCAAGGTCATGGAATCTCATGCAGGGAATCTGGCTTCATGGCACGGACAGGAAAACCATCTGGTTTCATGGCATGGTCATGGAAAACCACCAAGAATCCAGCAGTGAATGAGCTGCAAACCTGGGATTAAGGAGCCTGCTGCTAGTGAGCCACATATGCACGTCAAGTGTGAGGAGATGATGAGTTACAGGTGTCCCTCGGCTCTGCAGTGCACCATCTGGGGGAAGACTCACAAACTACACAAGGTTAAAATAGGAAAGGAGAGAGGCAGACAAAGGCAGACCATGACAATTGATAAGGAATCAGATTGATAAGCGGGACTTATCGATAAAATTTTATAAATACCCATTCCTAGATATAAGTAAAATTTAAGGTGCATATTAGTGGTCTGAATCCCCTCAGTCATTACTGGCAGATCTCACGGTGCATGCTCACCCACTAATTTTCTGAAAGTTTCACCCAAGACCCCCTTCAAAAGCAATTCAAAACAGAGGCCAGGCCAATCTTGGCCCACGGGCCACAAATTAGCAGCCCTGATTTTGGCACTCTGCAGTGGCAAAAAGTTGCTGCCAACATAATAATACAATAACATGCTTTTGGGGGGCAGTATGCATTTTCTGAGGCCCTCCGTTCACGCCCAGCTGCCCAAAATTACAGGTATATCTGTAATTTTGGGCAGCTGGGCGTGAACGGAGGGCCTCAGAAAATGCATACCGCACGACGACAGCATATTATTTGCATTATTAGCACTATTTACTGAGATACACAACACGTAACGCGTACATAAAAAGCTGGCTAACTTAACTTTTGTCGTTTCGGCTGAAGCGCCGCTGCTCTCCAAATTCAGCAGTGCGTCCTCATCAAGCTGGCTGCTTTAGCTGCTGTTCATTGTCGTACTATCCATGAGAAAATCATCCGGAATCTCCATATTGGGACCAAAACACACTTCTCGCCTTTTCATCTTTTCCTCTGCGGACAGTTTTTTTTCCCCTCTGCAGACAGTTCTTGGGCTGCGCGCATTATGACACCATTTGTTTATGCACAGTGGGCGGGTATAGCCAGGTAGCTTCGACATAAATCTACGATACCGGCCCAGCAACGCCCCGGTAAAGTGATAATAATGTTTCTTATCTGTTTTGCACCTTTTATTTAAGGCACTTCAGCAATGCAGATGTTGGGTGTACAAACAGAAGCTGCTGAGAAGTTTTTACAGCACCAGCGGATCAGACGAATGGTGAGAGAACACTTCATGAGAAAACACGTGTGTCATGTAAAATATAGTCAAGGAAGGAGGCGTGGAGGGTCAGACAGACGATGTCGACAGGACTTAAAATCTGTTGAGCAGATGTTTGGTTCTGATGTCTGCCACCTCTGTCTGAAAGCTCTGGACAGCAGCTTGTTCAAAATCAAAGTCAAACTCAGCTTTTTTGTCAATTCTTCACCAGACATACAAAGCAATCGAAATTACGTTTCCCACCATCCCACGGTGAAATACTCCTGACAGTAAGGTAGTCAATAAGACAATAAGACAAGTGAACAATAATAAGTAAGAAGGTGATGAAGACACAAAAAAGATTTTAGTAATGAAGAACTAAGAGCTCGCTCACTGTTCACTGTGATAAGTGGCAGTGAAAACTGAAATAGTGCAGAGGAATTCAAGGCAAATAGTGACGGCTGAGCTATTTCTGTTTGACCTCAGTGTGCAAGTGGCAGAGTAGCGTAAGACAGTCATTGTGTGGGTCAGAGGGTTTAGAAGTCCAGCATGTTATGTAGCTGGGGGTGGGGAGGGGGGTGAGTTTAGCCTCCTAACAGCCTGGTGGATGAAGCTGTTGGTGAGTCTGGTGGTGCCGGAGCATGCAGGGTACAGTATGGATGCTGTAGCTCCTCTAAAAAAGAGAGCTTTAAATCAGAAGTGCCTGACTCCGTGGTATAACTCACAAACTCGTAGCTTAAAGCAGATAACCCGTAAGTTGGAGAGGAAATGGCGTCTCACTAATTTAGAAGATCTTCACTTAGCCTGGAAAAAGAGTCTGTTGCTCTATAAAAAAGCCCTCCGTAAAGCTAGGACATCTTTCTACTCGTCACTAATTGAAGAAAATAAGAACAACCCCAGGTTTCTTTTCAGCACTGTAGCCAGGCTGACAAAGAGTCAGAGCTCTATTGAGCTGAGTATTCCATTAATTTTAACTAGTAATGACTTCATGACTTTCTTTGCTAACAAAATTTTAACTATTAGAGAAAAAATTACTCATAACCATCCCAAAGACGTATCGTTATCTTTGGCTGCTTTCAGTGATGCCTGTATTTGGTTAGACTCTTTCTCTCTGATTGTTCTGTCTGAGTTATTTTCATTAGTTACTTCATCCAAACCATCAACATGTTTATTAGACCCCATTCCTACCAGGCTGCTCAAGGAAGCCCTACCATTATTTAATGCTTTGATCTTAAATATGATCAATCTATCTTTGTTAGTTGGCTATGTACCACAGGCTTTTAAGGTGGCAGTAATTAAACCATTACTTAAAAAGCCATCACTTGACCCAGCTATCTTAGCTAATTATAGGCCAATCTCCAACCTTCCTTTTCTCTCAAAAATTCTTGAAAGGGTAGTTGTAAAACAGCTAACTGATCATCTGCAGAGGAATGGTCTATTTGAAGAGTTTCAGTCAGGTTTTAGAATTCATCATAGTACAGAAACAGCATTAGTGAAGGTTACAAATGATCTTCTTATGGCCTCAGACAGTGGACTCATCTCTGTGCTTGTTCTGTTAGACCTCAGTGCTGCTTTTGATACTGTTGACCATAAAATTTTATTACAGAGATTAGAGCATGCCATAGGCATTAAAGGCACTGCGCTGCGGTGGTTTGAATCATATTTGTCTAATAGATTACAATTTGTTCATGTAAATGGGGAATCTTCTTCACAGACTAAAGTTAATTATGGAGTTCCACAAGGTCCTGTGCTAGGACCAATTTTATTCACTTTATATATGCTTCCCTTAGGCAGTATTATTAGACGGTATTGCTTACATTTTCGTTGTTACGCAGATGATACCCAGCTTTATCTATCCATGAAGCCAGAGGACACACACCAATTAGCTAAACTGCAGGATTGTCTTACAGACATAAAGACATGGATGACCTCTAATTTCCTGCTTTTAAACTCAGATAAAACTGAAGTTATTGTACTTGGCCCCACAAATCTTAGAAACATGGTGTCTAACCAGATCCTTACTGTGGATGGCATTACCCTGACCTCTAGTAATACTGTGAGAAATCTTGGAGTCATTTTTGATCAGGATATGTCATTCAAAGCGCATATTAAACAAATATGTAGGACTGCTTTTTTGCATTTATGCAATATCTCTAAAATCAGAAAGGTCTTGTCTCAGAGTGATGCTGAAAAACTAATTCATGCATTTATTTCCTCTAGGCTGGACTATTGTAATTCATTATTATCAGGTTGTCCTAAAAGTTCCCTAAAAAGCCTTCGGTTAATTCAAAATGCTGCAGCTAGACTACTGACGGGGACTAGAAGGAGAGAGCATATCTCACCCATATTGGCCTCTCTTCATTGGCTTCCTGTTAATTCTAGAATAGAATTTAAAATTCTTCTTCTTACCAGACTGCAGGCTTACTTGTAGTTCCTAGGGTTTGTAAGAGTAGAATGGGAGGCAGAGCCTTCAGCTTTCAGGCTCCTCTCCTGTGGAACCAGCTCCCAATTCAGATCAGGGAGACAGACACCCTCTCTACTTTTAAGATTAGGCTTAAAACTTTCCTTTTTGCTAAAGCTTATAGTTAGGGCTGGATCAGGTGACCCTGAACCATCCCTTAGTTATGCTGCTATAGACATAGACTGCTGGGGGGTTCCCATGATGCACTGTTTCTTTCTCTTTTTGCTCTGTATGCACCACTCTGCATTTAATCATTAGTGATCGATCTCTGCTCCCCTCCACAGCATGTCTTTTTCCTGGTTCTCTCCCTCAGCCCCAACCAGTCCCAGCAGAAGACTGCCCCTCCCTGAGCCTGGTTCTGCTGGAGGTTTCTTCCTGTTAAAAGGGAGTTTTTCCTTCCCACTGTAGCCAAGTGCTTGCTCACAGGGGGTCGTTTTGACCATTGGGGTTTTACATAATTATTGTATGGCCTTGCCTTACAATATAAAGCGCCTTGGGGCAACTGTTTGTTGTGATTTGGCGCTATATAAAAAAATTGATTGATTGATTGATTGAGTAGCTCTTCCCAGAGGGCAGGAGGTTGAGCAAATTGTGAGCGGGGTGGCTTGCATCACTGACAATTGTGATCACCCTGCGGGTGAGGTGGGTGGTGTATTTGTCTTTCAGGGAGGGGAGTAGCGCACCAATGATCCTTCCAGCTGTGTTCACTAAGCGCTGCAGGGCTTTCCTGTTGTAGCCGGTGCAGCTCAGCCCCACACAGTGACACAGCTGGTGAGGATGCTCTCAATGGTGCCTCGTAGAATGTGCTCATGATGGGTGGTGGAGCACCTGCCCACTTGAGTTTTGTCAGGAAGTAGAGGTGCCGCTGGGCTTTCTTCACCAGCGACGCGGTGTTGGTGGTCCAGGAAAGGTCTTCACTGATATGCACCCCCAGGTATTTGGTGCTGCTCACTCTCTCCACTGCAGCCCCATCGATGAGCAGTGGCAGGTGTTAGGTGTGAACTCTCCGGAAGTCAATCTCCTTGGACTTGCTGACATTCAGCAGGAGGCTGATGTTTTTGCACCATGTGGTCAGAAGGTTGACCTCCTTCCTATAGTGAGTCTCATTTCCCTTGGTGATGAAACCCACCAGGGTTGTGTCGTCAGCAAACTTCACTATGTGATTGTTGCTGTAGGTTGTCATGCAGTCATGTGTGCAGGGTGAAGAGCAGGGGGCTGAGCACACAGCCTTGGGGGGCCCCTGTGCATAGTGTGATGCTGCTTGAGATATTGCTGCCAACACGTACTACTTGAGGGCTCTGAGTAAGGAAATCCAGAAGCCGAGCCGGTGTGGTATTATGGTGTTGAATGCAGAACTGAAGTCTATGAACAGCATTCTCACATATGAGTCTTTTTTGTCAGGGTGGGCAAGGGTTGGGTGTGTCCTCTGTAGATCATTTGGCTCAGTATGCAAACTGGAAGGGGTCCAGGGTGGGGGGTGGGGGAAGTGGATTTGATGTGTACCACGACGAGCTGTTCAAAGCACTTCATGATGATGGGTGTCAATGCCACAGGGCGGGAGTCATTAAAACAGGATGGAGCAGATTTCTTCGGCAAAGGTATGATGGTAGTGGCTTTGAAACATGATGGGACAACGGCTTGCTTCAGGGAAGTGTTAAAGATGTCCGTGAAGACATCCTTAAGCTCCCTGCGTAGTCCTTCAGCATGCAACCAGGGATGCTGTCTGGACCTGTTGCCTTGCAAGTGTTGATAGCAGCAAGTGTCCACTTCACGCTGGTGGCACAGAGGTGCACAGGGTCTGGTTGTGGGGAGGAGTTGTCTGTGGGTTGTTTTGTGCTTCAAAGCGTGCAAAGAAGTGATTTAAGTTGTTGAGCAGAGGGATGTTGCTCTCGCAGCTGTGGCGCAGGCTTGTAGTCTGTGATGGCCTGAATGTCCTGCCATAGGGTCTGAGTGTCCTTGCTGTCTCTGAAGTCCTGTTTTGCTTTCTTGACGCCATGGGACAGGGTGGCTCTTGCTGTTCTCAAGGCAGATTCATCCCCGGCTCTGAAGGCTTTGTTTCAGCAGCCTGAGGACATCACCTGTCAGCCATGGCTTCTGGTTAGCCCGAGTGATGATGTTTTTTGTGTGGGTCACATAATCGATGCACTTGGTGATGTAGGAGGTGACAGTGTCTGTGTGCTCCGCTGTGTCTGTCTGGTTGTTGTAAGTGGCTGCCTGCTTAAACATTTCCCAGTCTGTTGCGTTCAAGCAGTGTTGAAGAGCAGAGGAGGCTCCCTCTGGCCACACGCTCACCTGCTTTCGAACCGGTCTGGTGACTTTCAGTGTCTGTACGCTGGCATTAGCATAACAGCGATGTGATCAAAGAGTCCAATGTGAGGGAGGAGGGGGTGGCTCTGTATGCTCCTTTGTGAGTAGTGTAGATGTGTAGATGTTTACTGCAACTAGCAAAATGGCAGTGATTTCCCTTGGTAGATACAAAGGACGGCACTTTATGATCATAAACTCCGCCAGTGAACAGCGTTTGCATACTGCTGCAGCGTCCCAGCACCATTTGTTGTGGATGTAAACACACATACCTCCACCGCAAGTCTTTCCTCCATTTACGAGGGCCCTGTCCGCTTGATAGCATGCTAACTGCTCCAGTTGTACAGCAGAGTCTGGAATGTTGCCATTTAACCATGTTTCAGTAAAAACAAGCACACAGCAGTTACTCACTCTTCGATTCGCTGACGTCAGCAGTCGTATGTGATCCAATTTGTTGTCCAGTGATCGTACATTAGCCAGGAGGATGGATGGGATGGCTGGGCGAAATGGGCTAGCCACTAGCCTGACCTGGATACCTCTGCCCTTGCCCCTCTTCTGCTTCCTCGCACACCTCTTCTGCCGCCTTCTTTCCGGGGGAGGACGAGCAGGCGAGTCCGGTGTTGTTAAAGGCCGACGGAGTAATCCGAGCTCCTTGAGCGTCTCTGTCGTGCGGTCTAAAACATTGCAAAGCTTGCTTTGCAGATGTCAAGCAGAGCCTGTTGGCTGTACTTGTATTTCGACGTAGTCAGACGAGACAAACAAACAAATCACCACACGGTTGGGACAGAGAGAGGTTGCTGCATGTGCATGTGCCGCCATTTTGGATCAAGATGATTAACAGGAGATTTAAAAAAAAAAAAATCACACTGCTGACAGCCGGCCTTCGATAACATCAGTTATAAAATATTAAGCTCATTCATATGGTGTCAAGTCACTTCCAAGAACAGTTACTCCACAGATGACAGTCTTCGGGAAAGTCACAATCACAGCGCTGCAAATGTGCCAAAATAACTGGCATGTAAATAAATTAATTTCTGCCATATTTATAAAAAAAAATTAAACAAAAGTTCTGGCCTGGCAGGGTTCTTGTTGGTCTGGTGGGCTGCCAGACCTATAATACTGCGGGGGAAACAGTTCATATACTTCCATATGAAGCTCCGGTGTTCCACTGATGTACATGAATATTAAATCAAACACAGGAAGTTCAGAACAAATTCAGATAAAGAATATTCTGTCAACCCACCTCTTCTGCTATTCAGGAAAATTAAAGAACAAGGTCACTTTTTTAAAACCTGAGTGATACTGAAAAATATTAGCAGTCAAGTCTCTGATAGGTCACCTCATTCAAAGGTTGAAAGGTAAGTAAAAAAAGTCAGAGAACCCAGTTTGAAAAATGCTGAAAAGGAAACTTATGTGTATTAATAATTAAAAACAACAGTCTTATTTTATCAAGCCTGGTGTTACACACTGGGCCTTACGACCTCAGGGTGCAGATTGTCTCTGTGATCACAAAATGGGGTACCATGGTCCACGTCTGGACACAAACTCACCCTGTCTGGACCTGCACATAGAACTGATAAATTCTTGTGAATTTTTGTGATAAGTTTGATCCTCTTCTTTTTAGTGAATGCACTGAAATTGATGGCCTTGTGGACAGCTTTAACGGTCACTGTGCAACCATCTTGGATCAAGTTGCACCACTTAAATCTAAGAATGCATCTTGTGAAAAGTTCTGCCCCTGGATTAATGATGCGATCATGAATCTAAGGAGATCTTGTCGTCAAATTGAATGCTTGTGGAAATCTACAAAATTGGAGGTCCACAGGCTGCATTTGAGAGACCTAATAGCCTCCCTAAATAAGATGTTAGAAGAGGCCAGGACAAACTACTTCAATCTGCTGATTTCCTCTAATAGAGGAAATCCCAAGGCGCTCTTTGAAACTATTAGCTCTATTTTGGCACCTGTTACTTATGTCACTCCTGTTCACTATAAAACTACTAGTGATGAGTTTCTGACTTTCTTTATTGATAAGGTCAGGGCTATAAAAGATAGACTGCCACAGTCAGTGCCACCTTGTCAAGGCCCCCAGCATATGGGACCACCCCCTCAATGCTGGGCATCATTTGCTCCTGTTACACAGGAGGACATTTTATCCATTATCAGCAAAATGAAACCATCTTCTAGTACACTAGATGTTCTTCCTTTTAGACTTTTCATGAATGTATTTGATTCTATTGGGCTATGTGTTGCCAAAATGTTTAATATGTCCCTGTTGACTGGTGTGTTCCCCAGTTCTTTTAAGCATGCTGTTGTGGAGCCACAGCTTAAGAAAGCTGGACTGGACCCTACAGATCTGAAGCACTTTAGGCCAATATCAAAAACCCCCTTCCTGGCTAAAGTCCTGGAAAAATTGGTCTGTGCCCAACTAACTTTCTTTTTGCAGACTAACAACATTTATGACACTTTTCAATCTGGGTACCGTGAGTTTCACTCCACTGAAACGGCTCTGTTGAAAGTGTCGAGTGACATTATGATGGCCGCTGACACTGGCAAATGCACTGTCTTGGTTTTGTTGGATTTGTCATCTGCATTTGACACAGTTGACCATGGCATCCTGATCAGGAGACTACAGGATCTGGTGGGGATGTCGGGTCCTGTATTAGAGTGGTTTAGCTCCTACGTGGTTGGTAGAACCTTTAGTGTGTCTGTTGATAATGTGATGTCTGAGTCTGCTGACCTTTTGTGGGGTGTGCCGCAGGGCTCGGTTCTGGGACCTATTTTATTTCTTTTGTATATCATCCCTCTCGGCAAGTTGATCCAGCAGTTTTGTGACGTATCCTATCATCTCTATGCTGATGACCTGCAGCTGTACTGCTCCTTTAAAACAACTGAGACCCAGAAACTCAATTCTTTAACCAATTGTCTCACCAAAGTTAAGGAATGGCTCAGTGAAAACAGCTTGCAGCTGAACTCTGATAAGACTGAAACATTGATTGTTGCTCCGGAGAGTGCCGTGCCTGCTATTAGGATGCACCTTGGTGAACTGAATAGTTCAGTTAAGGGCAGCCTGCGCAATCTTGGCATTATCTTGGATAAAGGGATGTCTCTGGAACATCATACGAAACACTTAGTTAGGAATTGTTTTTTCCAGATCCGGAATATCTCTAAACTTCGAAAAATGGTGTCTTTTAAAGAGTTAGAGATGACTGTACATGCTTTTATATCTTCGCGACTGGATTACTGTAACAGCCTGTTCACGTGTCTTAATAAGAAAGAACTGGCTCGTTTGCAGGTTGTGCAAAACTCCGCTGCACGGCTTCTGACCTGCACCCACAGGAGAGCCCATATTAGCCCAATACTCAAATCCCTGCATTGGCTCCCTGTCTCGTTTAGGACAAATTATAAAATCCTGGTGCTTACATTTAGAGCTCTGCATGGGCAGGCTCCGGAATACATCAAGGAACTGATCCAACCGTATGTGTCCATGTGGCCTGAGGTCCTCCAACCTGAACCTGCTGATGGTTCCCCGTACCTGTTTTAAAACTCGAGGGGACAGATCTTTTAAAGCCGTGGCGCCGCGCCTTTGGAATGAGCTTCCCTGCTCCCTTCGCTCGATAGACTCTGTCAATGTTTTTAAAAAGCAACTTAAGACTCACCTTTTTAAAATTGCATTTTAGCTTGATTTTCTTTTAAATGTTTGTATGTGTTATTTTGTATTTATTGATTTTTATCATGTGAAGCACTTTGTGACCCTGGTCTGTGAAAAGTGCTATATAAATAAAGTTTACTTACTTACTTAATTTCAATACTTTTATATTAACTATAGTACGGCTCATGTGTAGCCAAGGAAACTCACAGGCCAGTTGCGCGCACTACATGTGACTCTACATAGCCAAGCAAATCCCTGGATTCCTGTAACAACTGTGACTCACACCACTGAGTGACAGAATGAGATGGGAAGAGACAAAAAATGAGTCAGAGAGAATTATTTTCACACGGCACACTCTAAAAAAAGAAAAGTAGACAGTAATAACAGAGCTCTTAATCAAGAATGTTGTTGATTCTTCCCACGCGTAGTTCAAAACAGTCTGTCTGATGTGTTGGAGGCCAATATGATGAATCTACCAGAATTCTGACACAGTCATTTACTGCAAACCGGCGTGCCAGTGAAAGTTCCCCCATAGTGTCTTGGAAAAGGCTGGATGATGAGGAGAGAGTAAATCAGGAAGTGCAAGAGATTAGCAAGGATGAAGTGATGGAAACTATGAAAAGGATGAAAAGTGGAAAAGCAGTTGGTCCAGATGATATTCCAGGCATGGAAACATCTACGAAAGATGGCAGTGGAGTTCTGAACCAGACTGTTTAATAAAATGTTCGAAAGTGATGATGTCTGAGGAGTGGAGATAAAGTGTGTTTGTTCCTATTTTTAAGAACAAGGGTGATGTGCAGAGCTGAAGTAACTACAGAGGCATAAAGTTAATCAGCTACAGCATTAAGTTATGGGAAAGAGTAGTACGAGTATAAGCTAGGCTTAGAAAACAGGTGAAGATCTGCAAGCAGCAATATGGTTTCATATGAAGAAAGAGCACTACAGACGCAATGTTTGCTCTGAGAGTACTGATGGAGAAGTATAAAGAAGGCCAGAAGGAGTTACATTGTGTGTTTGTGCACTTGGAGAAAGCTGTGGTATTGTATGAGGAAGTCTGGAGTGGCAGAAAAGTATGTGAGGGTAGCACAGGACATGTACAAGGATAGTGTAACAACAGTGAGATGCACAGTAGAATGACAGACTCATTCAAGGTGGAGGTGGGATTACACCAAGGATCAGCTCTGAGTCCTTTCTTGTTCAATATGATGATGGACAAGCTGACAGATGAGATCAGACAAGAGTCTCCATGGACTATGATGTTTGCAGAGGATGTGATCTGTAGTGAGAGTAGAGAGCAAGTTGAGTCTAGTCTGGAGAAGTGGAGATATGCTTTGGAGAGAAGGGGAATGAAAGTCAGTAGAAGCAAGACTGAGTCCATGTGTGTGAATGAGAGGGAGCCCAGTGGAATAGTGCAGTTACAAGGAGTAGAAGTGGTGAAAGTAGATCAATCAATCAATCAATCAATTTTTTTATATAGCGCCAAATCACAACAAACAGTTGCCCCAAGGCGCTTTATATTGTAAGGCAAGGCCATACAATAATTATGTAAAACCCCAACGGTCAAAACGACCCCCTGTGAGCAAGCACTTGGCTACAGTGGGAAGGAAAAACTCCCTTTTAACAGGAAGAAACCTCCAGCAGAACCAGGCTCAGGGAGGGGCAGTCTTCTGCTGGGACTGGTTGGGGCTGAGGGAGAGAACCAGGAAAAAGACATGCTGTGGAGGGGAGCAGAGATCGATCACTAATGATTAAATGCAGAGTGGTGCATACAGAGCAAAAAGAGAAAGAAACAGTGCATCATGGGAACCCCCCAGCAGTCTACGTCTATAGCAGCATAACTAAGGGATGGTTCAGGGTCACCTGATCCAGCCCTAACTATAAGCTTTAGCAAAAAGGAAAAAGTTTTAAGCCTAATCTTAAAAGTAGAGAGGGTGTCTGTCTCCCTGATCTGAATTGGGAGCTGGTTCCACAGGAGAGGAGCCTGAAAGCTGAAGGCTCTGCCTCCCATTCTACTCTTACAAACCCTAGGAACTACAAGTAAGCCTGCAGTCTGAGAGCGAAGCGCTCTATTGGGGTGATATGGTACTACGAGGTCCCTAAGATAAGATGGGACCTGATTATTCAAAACCTTATAAGTAAGAAGAAGAATTTTAAATTCTATTCTAGAATTAACAGGAAGCCAATGAAGAGAGGCCAATATGGGTGAGATATGCTCTCTCCTTCTAGTCCCCGTCAGTACTCTAGCTGCAGCATTTTGAATTAACTGAAGGCTTTTTAGGGAACTTTTAGGACAACCTGATAATAATGAATTACAATAGTCCAGCCTAGAGGAAATAAATGCATGAATTAGTTTTTCAGCATCACTCTGAGACAAGACCTTTCTGATTTTAGAGATATTGCGTAAATGCAAAAAAGCAATCCTACATATTTGTTTAATATGCGCTTTGAATGACATATCCTGATCAAAAATGACTCCAAGATTTCTCACAGTATTACTAGAGGTCAGGGTAATGCCATCCAGAGTAAGGATCTGGTTAGACACCATGTTTCTAAGATTTGTGGGGCCAAGTACAATAACTTCAGTTTTATCTGAGTTTAAAAGCAGGAAATTAGAGGTCATCCATGTCTTTATGTCTGTAAGACAATCCTGCAGTTTAGCTAATTGGTGTGTGTCCTCTGGCTTCATGGATAGATAAAGCTGGGTATCATCTGCGTAACAATGAAAATTTAAGCAATACCGTCTAATAATACTGCCTAAGGGAAGCATGTATAAAGTGAATAAAATTGGTCCTAGCACAGAACCTTGTGGAACTCCATAATTAACTTTAGTCTGTGAAGAAGATTCCCCATTTACATGAACAAATTGTAATCTATTAGACAAATATGATTCAAACCACCGCAGTGCAGTGCCTTTAATACCTATGGCATGCTCTAATCTCTGTAATAAAATTTTATGGTCAACAGTATCAAAAGCAGCACTGAGGTCCAACAGAACAAGCACAGAGACGAGTCCACTGTCCGAGAAGATAAGAAGAACATTTGTAACCTTCACTAATGCTGTTTCTGTACTATGATGAATTCTAAAACCTGACTGAAACTCTTCAAATAGACCATTCCTCTGCAGATGATCAGTTAGCTGTTTTACAACTACCCTTTCAAGAATTTTTGAGAGAAAAGGAAGGTTGGAGATTGGCCTATAATTAGCTAAGATAGCTGGGTCAAGTGATGGCTTTTTAAGTAATGGTTTAATTACTGCCACCTTAAAAGCCTGTGGTACATAGCCAACTAACAAAGATAGATTGATCATATTTAAGATCAAAGCATTAAATAATGGTAGGGCTTCCTTGAGCAGCCTGGTAGGAATGGGGTCTAATAAACATGTTGATGGTTTGGATGAAGTAACTAATGAAAATAACTCAGACAGAACAATCGGAGAGAAAGAGTCTAACCAAATACCGGCATCACTGAAAGCAGCCAAAGATAACGATACGTCTTTGGGATGGTTATGAGTAATTTTTTCTCTAATAGTTAAAATTTTGTTAGCAAAGAAAGTCATGAAGTCATTACTAGTTAAAGTTAATGGAATACTCAGCTCAATAGAGCTCTGACTCTTTGTCAGCCTGGCTACAGTGCTGAAAAGAAACCTGGGGTTGTTCTTATTTTCTTCAATTAGTGATGAGTAGAAAGATGTCCTAGCTTTACGGAGGGCTTTTTTATAGAGCAACAGACTCTTTTTCCAGGCTAAGTGAAGATCTTCTAAATTAGTGAGATGCCATTTCCTCTCCAACTTACGGGTTATCTGCTTTAAGCTGCGAGTTTGTGAGTTATACCACGGAGTCAGGCACTTCTGATTTAAAGCTCTCTTTTTCAGAGGAGCTACAGCATCCAAAGTTGTCTTCAATGAGGATGTAAAACTATTGACGAGATACTCTATCTCCCTTACAGAGTTTAGGTAGCTACTCTGCACTGTGTTGGTATATGGCATTAGAGAACATAAAGAAGGAATCATATCCTTAAACCTAGTTACAGCGCTTTCTGAAAGACTTCTAGTGTAATGAAACTTATTCCCCACTGCTGGGTAGTCCATCAGAGTAAATGTAAATGTTATTAAGAAATGATCAGACAGAAGGGAGTTTTCAGGGAATACTGTTAAGTCTTCTATTTCCATACCATAAGTCAGAACAAGATCTAAGATATGATTAAAGTGGTGGGTGGACTCATTTACTTTTTGAGCAAAGCCAATAGAGTCTAATAATAGATTAAATGCAGTGTTGAGGCTGTCATTCTCAGCATCTGTGTGGATGTTAAAATCGCCCACTATAATTATCTTATCTGAGCTAAGCACTAAGTCAGACAAAAGGTCTGAAAATTCACAGAGAAACTCACAGTAACGACCAGGTGGACGATAGATAATAACAAATAAAACTGGTTTTTGGGACTTCCAATTTGGATGGACAAGACTAAGAGACAAGCTTTCAAATGAATTAAAGCTCTGTCTGGGTTTTTGATTAATTAATAAGCTGGAATGGAAGATTGCTGCTAATCCTCCTCCTCGGCCCGTGCTACGAGCATTCTGACAGTTAGTGTGACTCGGGGGTGTTGACTCATTTAAACTAACATATTCATCCTGCTGTAACCAGGTTTCTGTAAGGCAGAATAAATCAATATGTTGATCAATTATTATATCATTTACCAACAGGGACTTAGAAGAGAGAGACCTAATGTTTAATAGACCACATTTAACTGTTTTAGTCTGTGGTGCAGTTGAAGGTGCTATATTATTTTTTCTTTTTGAATTTTTATGCTTAAATAGATTTTTGCTGGTTATTGGTAGTCTGGGAGCAGGCACCGTCTCTACGGGGATGGGGTAATGAGGGGATGGCAGGGGGAGAGAAGCTGCAGAGAGGTGTGTAAGACTACAACTCTGCTTCCTGGTCCCAACCCTGGATAGTTTAAATATTTGGGGTCAACTATCTAAAGTAATGGAGAGTGCAGAAGAGAGGTGAAGAAGAGAGTGCAGGCAGGATGGAGTGGGTGGAGAAAGGTGGCAGAGTAATTTGTGACTGAAGAATATCAGCAACACTGAAGGAAAGTTTACACTGAGTCCATCTGTTCAAAGTGATGTTAATCAGTGAAATCACCTGATGGAAGTGGGTGGTTGCATAGAAAACCTGCACCCTGTCGGCCCTTTCTGGAACAAGTTGAACACTCCTGGTATGTAGGAAGAAGGATGCTGAGGATGGAGCCACCAGGCAGGAGGAGAAGAGGGAGGACAAAGAGAAGGTTTATGGATGTGCTGAGGGAGGACATGCAGGTGGTTGGTGAGACAGAAGACAGAGTGAGATGGAAATGATTGATCTACTGTGGCGCCCCCCAACAGCAGCAACTGAAAGAAAATAAAAAAAAAATAACAATTGTGTGGTGCATGAAGCATGAGTGCAGCAGCTGAAACCTTAACCTCTGATGGAAAACAAAGTACAGTGGACACCATCATCATCAGCCACAAAGACAATAAACAGAACCATCAAACATAGCTGGATGTTGTGCATTTTATTTTGTAATGCAGCTTTTATTACACTTTTGTGTTTTATTATAGGACTTATTTATAATCCCTGCAATGTGAAAAATGACAACAAATATTGGTGAAATATTACTGAAGTACACCTTAATTTGAAAGTTGCTGAGGACATACAGACAGTGACACACCTGTGACACTACTTTAGGGGAAAGAACAAACTCTGACCTCTGAGTTTTAATGGAGCAGTCCTTTAAGAAAAGTTCAGAGGTGGCAGTCACAGCTTCATATATATTTAAACTGATTGATTGCCTATTTATGGATTTTTAATAACTAAATGCTGCTAGTTGGAGTGATGCAGAGAAGTATTTTCACACAAGTAAACAGATCAAATGTAGACTCAGTTCTCCCTTGTGATGTCTGGCACAGTGGAGACAAAATTCTAAGAAAATCCTTCTCTGTTCCGCTCCACCGTGACACTGCGTCACTTTGCACAGCTTCTCCAGTCAAGTACACAGAAGCCCGTAACTCAGTCACAGCTGTCACGGTTGTCTTTTTGGCTTCCCTCACTCGTCTCCTTCTTGTACAGTCACTCACTTTTTGAGTACTGCCTCCTCCAGAATGAGTTTGCACACAGTCCCATAATGTTTGTATTTCTCAATGAATGACATAAATGAACTCCAGGACATATTCAGTGACTTGGAAATAATCATGTGTACATCAAATAACGTGTCGAATGAAAACTGGCTGTAAGTGATATGAGAATCCTTATGTACGTATTCTGTCCAACTGCCATATTTTCTTGATAAGTTTCACAATTTACTAGTACCACCATACTACAACTTATTATATTTCAAAGCAACAAACATATAATGTTAAAAAAACCTGAATTACCATAGAAGGTCACAGGAGGGCAATGTCTACACACTTGATAAGATGCTCCTGTAGTGTCCAATCTGCAGAAGGTGATGGTAATGAACCATCAAGCTGGATGCCAACAACTGTAAAACAAGGAGAAAAAGATATGATTGAGGAGGATTGGCAGGATCTCAGAGAACGAGTGAAATAAATCATGCTCTCAAACTGACAGACCGCACTCTTAAATAAAGAAAGGGAATAAACTTCATATCCACTTGAATAACCCACATACTACTCAGAACTCCACTGGTTTGCAGTCTGTAGACAGCCGGAGGAAAATGAGAGAGATGGCTGGTTAAGACTATAATGTTTTAAAATGTATAAACAATTGAAAAGTTTATTTACACTGAGTGAGGTAAACATCAGTTAATCAATATTGATTTGCAAAGGCCTTTACAGCAGCCAAAAAGGAGACCAAAGTGCTTTGCATTAAAATCAAGGAATAAAATTCACAAGAATAAAAGCAAACTTAAAATAGAATTTGAAAAGGAACACAAATGCAAAACAGGTAACTTGTTCCACAGTCTGGGTTCAGCTACCGCAAAAACACGATCACCCCAGAGTTTGTCTTTTGACCTTGGAGCAGCTAAGTAAAGTTGACCAGATGCCCAGAAACATCCTACTGTAAGTGCAGAGAGTTAAAATTTCAGACAAGTAAGGTGTGAGGCCATTAACAGCTTTAAAAACAAACATTAAAATCAATTCTAAAGTGAACTGGAAGCCAGTGGAGTGAGTAAAGTACAGGTAAAATATGCTCACTTCTGGAAGTGTTCGCTAAAAGACGAGCAGCAGAATTTTTCACAAGTTGGAGGCGTGCGAGAGAAGACCGGTTAACACCGGCATGAAGTGGATTACAGTCACCAGGTCTGTAGGTGATGAAAGCATGAATGACCATCTGAAGATCATGTCTACTGAGAAAGGACTTTAATTTAGGCAGAAGTTGAAGAGTTCGTCTGTTTCAACCAGCAAACTCAAATGTCAACTCAAACGCCAAGTTTGAGAGTAGAACATTCAGCATGCCAGAATGTCCAACCAAGGTAAAAGACATTTTGAGACAACCGCTGCTTTATATCATGAGTGCAATCAAACAATAAAGACACAGCATCACGTCCATGAAGCCTCTCCATCTCCACAGCAACAGAGTCGCAAGGGCTGTGAGTGATCACTTTTACGGTTTCACTCCTTCCTCTCCAGTCACATTTTTAAAGTTTTTTCCAGTGTGCAAGCTGATTACATTTCAATCATGGTACAGAGGGTTTTCTTTCACCAAAACATTAAATCTAGGCTGCATCTCAGATGTACCTTCTGGAAAATTGTAGCTGAACTTTCAGGTCTTATTTTTAATAAAAACCTCCTCTGTATGTCTTCATCATGAAGCTGTATAACTGTGGACACAAAATGCAAAACATGCACTGTGCACAATTTCTCTCATCACAGCCACAGAAGCCCATACCTTCTTCTGGGTTGTCTGGGTGGCTTGGTGGCTTTCCTCACTCATCTCCTTCTTGCACAGTCAGTTGTTGACAACTGTCTACTCCACACAGATTTACCATAGAGTTCCATACTGTTTGTATTTCTTCATAACTGAAGTGACTTGGAAATGTTCATGTATCCATCCCCTGACTTCTCTGAAGAAAACTGGCAATTAAACTAATTATTTACAGGTATTATACCAAACGGGCTGATTACTTATGGAATGCATCAGCTTGGCTTTTATATTTTTAATTCATTTATAACAAGTTGTAGAGATTTGCTTTCAGTTTGAGTCGAAGGAAGATAATTTTAGAAAGTTTTATATCGAGAAGCCTGATTTACTTTTTGTATTTGAAATGCCATAAACAAATTAAAAATGTGTGAAATGCCAAGGGGCTGAATACTTTTGTAAGCCACTGTAAATAAGTGGAGCTGGTTCAGGAACAAATTAGCGCAGAAAAAAGAAAAACAAAACAAAAAAATGACCAGGCACAGTGGCAGTGCAGGTGGAAAGAAAGTCCCTGCATTGTTCTCCACATTGCACCTCATACATGCATTACGATACGCATCAATCCGACTGAGAACTTTGAAATGGTCACACCCACGTGGAGATTATTGCATGGCCTGGGAGTTATCAATCAATCAATCAATTTTTTTTTATATAGCGCCAAATCACAACAAACAGTTGCCCAAGGCGCTTTATATTGTAAGGCAAGGCCATACAATAATTATGTAAAACCCCAACGGTCAAAACGACCCCCTGTGAGCAAGCACTTGGCTACAGTGGGAAGGAAAAACTCCCTTTTAACAGGAAGAAACCTCCAGCAGAACCAGGCTCAGGGAGGGGCAGTCTTCTGCTGGGACTGGTTGGGGCTGAGGGAGAGAACCAGGAAAAAGACATGCTGTGGAGGGGAGCAGAGATCGATCACTAATGATTAAATGCAGAGTGGTGCATACAGAGCAAAAAGAGAAAGAAACACTCAGTGCATCATGGGAACCCCCCAGCAGTCTACGTCTATAGCAGCATAACTAAGGGATGGTTCAGGGTCACCTGATCCAGCCCTAACTATAAGCTTTAGCAAAAAGGAAAGTTTTAAGCCTAATCTTAAAAGTAGAGAGGGTGTCTGTCTCCCTGATCTGAATTGGGAGCTGGTTCCACAGGAGAGGAGCCTGAAAGCTGAAGGCTCTGCCTCCCATTCTACTCTTACAAACCCTAGGAACTACAAGTAAGCCTGCAGTCTGAGAGCGAAGCGCTCTAATGGGGTAATATGGTACTACGAGGTCCCTAAGATAAGATGGGACCTGATTATTCAAAACCTTATAAGTAAGAAGAAGAATTTTAAATTCTATTCTAGAATTAACAGGAAGCCAATGAAGAGAGGCCAATATGGGTGAGATATCCTCTCTCCCTCTAGTCCCCGTTAGTACTCTAGCTGCAGCATTTTGAATTAACTGAAGGTTTTTTAGGGAACTTTTAGGACAACCTGATAATAATGAATTACAATAGTCCAGCCTAGAGGAAATAAATGCATGAATTAGTTTTTCAGCATCACTCTGAGACAAGACCTTTCTAATTTTAGAGATATTGCATAAATGCAAAAAAGCAGTCCTACATATTTGTTTAATATGCGCTTTGAATGACATATCCTGATCAAAAATGACTCCAAGATTTCTCACAGTATTACTAGAGGTCAGGGTAATGCCATCCAGAGTAAGGATCTGGTTAGACACCATGTTTCTAAGATTTGTGGGGCCAAGTACAATAACTTCAGTTTTATCTGAGTTTAAAAGCAGGAAATTAGAGGTCATCCATGTCTTTATGTCTGTAAGACAATCCTGCAGTTTAGCTAATTGGTGTGTGTCCTCTGGATTCATGGATAGATAAAGCTGGGTATCATCTGCGTAACAATGAAAATTTAAGCAATACCGTCTAATAATACTGCCTAAGGGAAGCATGTATAAAGTGAATAAAATTGGTCCTAGCACAGAACCTTGTGGAACGCCATAATTAACTTTAGTCTGTGAAGAAGATTCCCCATTTACATGAACAAATTGTAATCTATTAGATAAATATGATTCAAACCACTGCAGCGCAGTGCCTTTAATACCTATGGCATGCTCTAATCTCTGTAATAAAATTTTATGGTCAACAGTATCAAAAGCAGCACTGAGGTCTAACAGAACAAGCACAGAGATGAGTCCACTGTCCGAGGCCATAAGAAGATCATTTGTAACCTTCACTAATGCTGTTTCTGTACTATGATGAATTCTAAAACAGTTATGGAGTTGTAGAACAATAAATCGGGCTTTATTCCTCATAGGCAGATAGATTTGCAGACCATGTGCATAATGAAAGGACAGACTATAATTGACACTAAAGGCAACAGTGGAATGAAAATAGAACAGGACCAAAAATAGAACCCTGTGACACTCCACAAGAAAGGGGTGTATTTGATGAGGAGAGGTCACTGATCAACAGAAACACTCCTGACAGCCAAATAGGACATAAACCACTTAAGACTAATACCATGAATGCCAACAAAATTATCTAAAGGGGAAACAAGATCTATGTGGTCAAAGCAGCTGGAATAGACCCTGAACAGGTGTTGATAAAAGTCAGGAGACCCGACCCAATGGTACATGCACACATTTAGCCCATTCTTACTGTTGTCATCTGTTCAGTGGCCACAAGAATCAATTTCCAGTGCACTCAGAAATTATTCACAGTGCTTCACTTTTTCCACATTTTTTTGTTACAGCCTTATTTGAAAATTCTACTCACAACACAACAAAAAACTAAGGCCGTTTGGTGAACTGGAAACATTAAAAATTGCCCAGGTCTCCCATTAAAAGAGATGTGATCTCAATGGGACTAACATGGTTAAATAAAGGTTAAATAAATTAATAAGAAACTAGAGCAACACGCTCGTAGAGCGCAAACATCCACCAACACTAGTTTTCAAATCAACAAAATTTGACTTTAGAAAAAAAAATTTCAAGGTCAGAGTCCTGTTAGAAGTGTCTTTTCAAATAAGATGTGATCAAATGTCAGGAGGATGTATTTAGTTCATGCACTTGAATCAGGTTTTTTTGGTGTTGTCAGGTTTATTGTTTTTTCGGTATCTAAAATCTTTTTCAGATAATTTTCACAGATCATTGTTTATCTCTGCTGTGCACAGTTTGTTGTTGCTTTTTGGCACTTGGTTAATTCAAATGTCCAAAAAATCCAATCTGGATCAGATCCAGATCAAACTTTGTCAGGTGATTGTGAGCACCAGTCTGCACCCCACTTTCAAATGTGAGAGTGATTGGGCCATGTTTGATTAAGATAAACTATAAAATATACATTAAATGGGGCTTTCAATGTTAAATTTAAATGGCCACAAAATCTGTAATCTGGATGAGATCCAGATCAAACTTTGTCAGTCTATAAAGGATACCATCCTACATAATGATCTCAAATAAAAAGGAGATTTGATCTTTAGTGACAGAGATATGAATTTTTGAAAATTAGTAAAATGTTAACGATAGGGATTTTTTTCCCCATTTTCCAACATTGTTTCCTGACTTTGACCTTTGAGCTATGACCTTGAAAATTGAATCAGTTCTTGCCTATCAGGATATGAATCTTCAGTAAAAATCTCAAACCAATTTATGAAAAATTGTGGGCTCTAGCCTGTATAAAAACAAACAAACAAGCAAAAACAACCTTGTTTTAGCAAATTTATTAAAAATAGAAAACAAACAAATCACACACATACACACACACACACACACACACACACACACACACACACACACACACACACACACACACACATATATATATATATATATATATATATATATACATATATATATATATATGTGTGTGTGTGTGTGTGTGTGTGTGTATGTATGTTCATAGATGAAGCTCAAAACTGAGCTCAGGTGCCTCCTGTTTCCATTTCTACAGGTTAATTGGAGTCCACCTGGGGTAAATTCACTTGATTGGACATGATTTGGAAAGACACACACCTGTCTACACATATAAGGTCCCACAGTTGACAGTCAGAGCACAAACCAGACATGAAGTCAAAGGAATTGTCTGTAGACCTCTGAGACAGGATTGTCTGGAGGCACAAATCTGGTGAAGGGTACAGAAACATTTCTTCTGCTTTGAAGGTCCCAATGAGCACATTGATCCACCAGGACTCTTCCTCGAGCTGGACACCCACCGAAAACTGAGCAATCAGGGGAGAAGGACCTTAGTCAGGGAGGTGACCAACAACTGATGGTCACTCTGTCAGAGGTCCAGCATTCCTCTGTGGAGAGAGCAGAACCTTCCAGAAGGACAAGCATCTCTCTTCTGTCTGGAGTGTCCAGACAGAAGCCACTCCTTAGTAAAAGGCACATGGCAGCCCACCTGGAGTTTGAGAAAAGACACCTGAAAGACTCTCAGACCAGAAGAAACAAAATTCTCTGGTCTGATGAGACAAAGATTGAACTCTTTGGTGTCATGTTTGGAGGAAACCAGGCACCATCCCTACAGTGAAGCATGGTGGTGGCAGCATCATGCTGTGGGGATGTTTTTCAGCAACAGGAACTGGGAGACTAGTCAGGACTGAGGGAAAGATGAATGCAGCAATGTACAAAGATTCCTGGATGAAAACCTGCTCCAGAATGCTCTTGACCTCAGACTGGGGCGACGGTTCATCTTTCAGCAGGACAATGACCCTAAACACACAGCCAAGATATCAAAGGAGTGGCTTCAGGACAACTCTGTGAATGTCCTTGAGTGGCTCAGCCAGAGCCCAGACCTGAATCTGATTGAACATCTCTGGAGAGATCTGAAAATGTCTGTGCACCGACACCCCCCATCCAACCTGATGGAGCTTCAGAGGTGCTGCAAAGAGGAATGGACCAAACTGCCCAAAGATAGGTGCACCGAGCTTGTGGCATCATAGTCAAGAAGACTTGAGGCTGGAATTGCTGACAAAGGTATTGATCAAAGGCTGTGAATACTTACAGTGGGGAAAATAAGTATTTGACCCCCTGTCAGTTTTGCAGGTTTTCCCACCTACAAAGAACGGAGAGGACTGTAATTTTTATCGTAGGTACATTTCAACTGTGAGAGACAGAATCTAAAAAAAATCCAGAAAATCACATTGTATGATTTTTAAATAATTAATTTGCATTTTATTGCATAAAACAAGTATTTGACCCCCTAGAAAAACACAGCTTAACAACTGGTACAAAAACATCTGTCTGCCATTACAGATGTCAGACATTTCCTGTAGTTCTTGACCAAGGTTTCCCACACTGCAGCAGGGATTTTGGTCCACTCCTCCATACAGATCTTCTCCAAATAAATAAATAATAAATAAATAATCTCCAAATTTTTTATTGAGTTCAGGTCTGGAGACTGGCCAGGCCACTCCAGGACCTTGAAATGCTTCTTATGGAGCCCCTCCTTAGATGCCCTGGCTGTGTGTTTGGGGTCATTGTCATGCTGAAGACCCAGCCATGACCCATCTTCAATGCTCTTACTGAGGGAAAGAGGTTATTTGCCAGAATCTCACAATACATGACCCCATCCATCCTCCCTTCAATACGGTGCAGTCGTCCTGTCCCCTTTGCAGAAGAGCACCCCCAGAGTATGATGTTTCCACCCTCATACTTCACGGTTGGGATGGTTTTCTTGGGGTTGTTCTCATTCGCTAAACATGTTAAATGGAGTTGACTCCAAAAAGCTCTATTCTAGTCTCATCTGACCACATGACTTCTCCCATGCCTCCTCTGGATCATCCAGATGGTCACTGGTGAACTTCAAACGGGCCTGGACATGTGCTGGCTTGAGCAGGGGGACGTTGCTGCCCTGCAGGATTTTAAACCATGACAGCATCATGTGTTACTAATGTAATCTTTGTGACTGTGGTCCCAGCTCTCTTCAGGTCATTGACCAGGTCCTCCTGTGTAGTTCTGAGCTTTCTCAGAATCATCCTTACCCCACAAAGTGAGATCTTGCATGGAATCCCAGACTGAGGAAGACTGACAGTCATCTTGTGTTTCTTCAACTTTCTAATAAATAATCATAACAGTTGTTGTCTTCTACCAAGTTGCTTGCCTGTTGTCCTGTAGTCCATCCCAGCCTTGTGCAGGTCTACAGTTTTGTCCCTGGTGTCCTTAGACAGCTCTTTGGTCTTGCCTACGGTGGACAGGTTGGAGTGTGAATGACTGACTGTGTGAACAGGTGTCTTTTATACAGGTAACAAGTTCAAACAGGTGCAATTAATACAGTTAAAGAGTACAGAATAAGAGGGCTTCTTAAAGAAAAATAACAGGTGTGTGTGAGCCAGAATTCTTGCTGGTTGGTAGGTGGTCAAATAGTTATTTTATGCAATAAAATGCAAATTAATTATTTAAAAATCAGACAATGTGATTTTCTGGATTTTTTTTAGATTCTGTCTCTCACAGTTGAAGTGTAGCTACGATAAAAATTACAGACCTCTCCATTCTTTGTAAGTGGGAAAACCTGCAAAACTGACAGGGGGCCAAATACTTATTTTCCCCACTGTATGTACATGTGATTTCTTAGTCTTTTATTTTTAATACATTTCCAAAAATTAAAAAAGAATAAAAAAAAGTTTTTCATGTTGTCGATATGGGGTGTTGTGAGTAGAATTTTGAGGAGGAAAAATGAATTTCATCTATTTTGGAATAAGGCTGCAACATAACAAAATGAGGATAAACTGAAGCGCTGTAAACATCTTCCAGATGTATGAACCACTTCTGCTCCTCATGCTGTGTTTAACTATTCATAAATAATGTGCTGATTAGATTTATTTTGCTTCCTGCTGCATGAAGCAGTAGCACTCCATCTCAAATATTAATGTGATTTATAGATCATGTGACATATGTTTTTTTTTACTCCCAGTGACACGTTTTTTGACAGATGGGACTGAAACTCCGGTGTGACTCACAGTCCACAAAATACCGAAGTCAACAGCTGTTAAACTGACTTTTATGAAACTTGCTGAATGCGACAGACGTGGTCCAAAACAGATTTCTTTACACTTCAGAATAGATCTGAATAAAGAAATGAGTTTGGCCTGCAACATGCTTTTCTAGTTTAAAACCCTACTAACAAGGGCCATAAAAAAGCAACCTTAGAATGAATCCAAAGCACATTCACAGGATGCATCACACATACAGCTTCTCTGTTAAAAAAAGATATATTCCTCCTTACATCTGAGAAGACCAGTGTTTTCCTGATGAGTCCCTGTTGTTTTGGTCCCTGGGCTGCAGTAACCACTGGGGTTTCCCAGACAGGGTGACTGGGAAGGAAAGGGTTAAGGACCGATGGGAACCACCCTGCCATTACTATGCTAAAATGTTTGGATCAATGTGGTGCTTCTTGGCAGATGTGCAGGAAACCATTTGCTGCTGCACAGTTTCAGGAAAAACACTGAAAAATGAAGGAAAAAAGTTACAAACATACAAGTCAAGTTCAATTTAAACCTGATGGAGAAACATTTCCCTGCTGCAGATGAAAAGTGTCTTCTCAGTGCAGCATGTTAGAGTTAATACACTGGGTTCTGACCGTGATGGGGTCAGAGCCTGCAGGGCAGCAAAGAAAAGGGCTGACCTCTCAGATTGGTTCGTGCCCATGTCTCTGGGGTAGGAACCGGGTCAAACTGTGAGGAACCCTGCCAGGTTTTAGAAGAACAACACACAAATCTCAAGAGACCAGCTAAAACCCCAAAAAGGACGACCCACAGCAGGCTCAAACAGCATGACAGTGTCCAACACACATAACTTAATAAAGAAGAATCAATGCAAAACAGTCACACAGGATCCTGTGTAGAAGCAGCACAAAGGAAGCACGAACAATGACCTGGTCAAAGTAGGCCCAGGTCCAGGCCAGCACAGGTGGCTGTCAGTTGGCCCATCAGTGGGCCTGTGGACAGGAAGCACGAAAATAAAATGGAATGTCACACACTCAACAGTAACACATTATTCAGCTTTTTGGATCCTGGACCCACCAAGATTTGGCAGGTGGTTGGTATGTACTGGGCTCATCTCCACCTAACAGCGGGGGCCGCTGATCTCTGGAAAGAAGATTTGCCTGAGCTGGAACACAGATGGCTAACTTGACCGTTTACTGCAGCAATGCAAGGCAGCTCACAGCAAAACAAACAAACAAAACTTTCCCTCCATAAAACTAAACCACTCACTGGAGCACATACATCTGTAAAGGTTCCACAGACCCTACAACCATACCTGGATGAAAACCTGCTCCAGAGCGCTCTTGACCTCAGACTGGGGCGACAGTTCATCTTTCAGCAGGACACTGACCCTGAGCACACAGCCAAGATATCAAAGGAGTGGCTTCAGGACAACTGTGAATGTCCTTGAGTGGCCCAGCCAGAGTCCAGACCTGAATCTGATTGAACATCTCTGGAGAGATCTGAAAATGTCCTGGCCTTTTATTGTGGGCAGTCTAAGGCACACCTGTGCACTAATCATGGTGTCTAATCAGCATCTTGATATGGCACACCTGTGAGGTGGGATGGATTATCTCAGCAAAGGAGAAGTGCTCACTATCACAGATTTAGACTGGTTTGTGAACAATATTTGAGGGAAATGGTGATATTGTGTATGTGGAAAAAGTTTTAGATCTTTGAGTTCATCTCATACAAAATGGGAGCAAAACCAAAAGTGTTGCGTTTATATTTTTGTTGAGTGTATATTAAAATGCATCCTGGAAAAAAAAAAAAGAAAAAGAAAATTATACAAATGTCATACGAAAGAAGCATCATGCAGCGTTGCAAAGCTCGTTCATGGTACATTGTGTCCCAAACAGGAAGTGCCAAATTTTGAGTCCATAGTGAAACAGGAAATGTCAATTGTTTAACACTTCCTGGATCAACACTTCCTGGATTGACAATAGACAACATCTCGTGGGATCTTGCGGGAATTCAGTGGCAAGTTGAGACTGAAACAGGAAGTGCCAAATTTTGAGTTCACAGTGAAACAGGAAATGTCAAATGTTGAACACTTAACAAGTTAAGAAGTTAACATAATATAATAATGGCAAAGCCTTTCACCGAGCAGCGTTTTTTCCTATCGAAAAATATTCAAGTTGTTTGACTGAAATACTGTAAAAATTGAAGATTCAATTGGGCAATATTATTTTAACAATTTTCTTCAGGTGTTGAGTTCATTAAAAAAAGTGATGTTTACACAACAAAAGATATTTTTTCTCCTGACTTATGTGGCACTGCCAACATGTATAACATGTATTAAACAAAAATAATAATAATCAATTTTATTTATAATGCACTTTACATTTACAAAAAAGTGCTACAGCATAAAAATGAACAGAAACACATTAAAATGACACGTTAAAAACCTTCCTAAATAAAAATGTTTTAAGCTGCTTTTTTAAAGACTCCACAGACTGTGGTACTCTGAGGTGTTGGGGCAGGGCGTTCCAAAGTCATGGGCAGCTGCCTGAAAAGATCTGTCCCCCATGGTGCGGAGCTTAGTCCGAGGTTGGCAGAGGCGATTTGAGTCAGTGGACTGGAGGTGTCGGGTGGTGGAGTGTGGAGTGAGGAGCTCTGTCAGGCCATGGAGGCACTGGAAGGTCAGCAGGTAGATCCTGTAATCAATCCTCGGCTGGACTGGGAGCCAATTGCAATTATAAATATACTGAGAGATATTTAATGACAATATCATAAAACAACATTTTAATTAAATGAAACTAGATACTATGTACAGGGTACTAGCTAGGACCATTTTCATGCCAGGTAATTTATGTGATAACGGGTCACCTCCAGGGGTCAAGCCCCCTGAAGCTATAGGGTTTTATACAGTTAAAACTTTATTGGCAAGCCCTATTTTAATTTTGAGTGGTTTTAGATGCATCAAATGCAAGAATAATAGACAAAAATTACATTTATGTTGTAATATTTGTAATATCAAAGTTCTTTTTGCATGTTACTGTCAAAGTCTAAGTTAATAAAATAAATAATGTTGAAAAGGTTAAAAACACATTAATATTTGATGGATATAGCATTTGCTCACTGTACCTTTAATCCAGTGAAGCAGGCAGCTTTTCTGTCATGACAGTTTTTTTTTTCCAACATTTTTGAGTAGGATTTCTTTATTAAAAAAAAAACAATATAACCACTAATTGTCTTGTTTCAACAAGAGCTGAATCTGGACTGATTTGTTTGTCCAGGTTGGATGAAAAACTTTCTGAATGACTTTTTCCACACTTTCCTGTTACACTGAGGCTTGTAAACAGTTTGTAGTTTCTCAACAGTTCCAATGAAAACTATTAACTTTTCATTGTGAAAATGAATGAAGCTCTCCTCCTCCCCCCTTTCCCTGGTGTCCGGTGGGACAAGGGCAAAACAGATGCAATGAAAGCGGTAAACAGCTAATGCAGTTTCTACGTGTTTCCTGCCTTTTAATTAGTACGCAAACAGAATACGAGGTCTGTCCAAAAAGTATCAGACCTTTTTATTTTTTTCAAAAACCATATGGATTTGAATCATGTGTGCTTGCATGAGCCAACCTTGAACCTTCATGCGCATGAAGTCTTCATTACACTAGAAGTCTTTCAGAAAGCGCTGTAACTAGGTTTAAGGATATGATTCCTTCTTTATGTTCTCTAATGCCATATAACAACACAGTGCAGAGTAGCTACCTAAACTCTGTAAGGGAGATAGAGTATCTCGTCAATAGTTTTACATCCTCATTGAAGACAACTTTGGATGCTGTAGCTCCTCTGAAAAAGAGAGCTTTAAATCAGAAGTGTCTGACTCCGTGGTATAACTCACAAACTCGTAGCTTAAAGCAGATAACCCGTAAGTTGGAGAGGAAATGGCGTCTCACTAATTTAGAAGATCTTCACTTAGCCTGGAAAAAGAGTCTGTTGCTCTATAAAAAAAGCCCTCCGTAAAGCTAGGACATCTTTCTACTCATCACTAATTGAAGAAAATAAGAACAACCCCAGGTTTCTTTTCAGCACTGTAGCCAGGCTGACAAAGAGTCAGAGCTCTATTGAGCTGAGTATTCCATTAACTTTAACTAGTAATGACTTCATGACTTTCTTTGCTAACAAAATTTTAACTATTAGAGGAAAAAAATACTCATAACCATCCCAAAGACGTATCGTTATCTTTGGCTGCTTTCAGTGATGCCGGTATTTGGTTAGACTCTTTCTCTCCGATTGTTCTGTCTGAGTTATTTTCATTAGTTACTTCATCCAAACCATCAACATGTTTATTAGACCCCATTCCTACCAGGCTGCTCAAGGAAGTCCTACCATTATTTAATGCTTCGATCTTAAATATGATCAATCTATCTTTGTTAGTTGGCTATGTACCACAGGCTTTTAAGGTGGCAGTAATTAAACCATTACTTAAAAAGCCATCACTTGACCCAGCTATCTTAGCTAATTATAGGCCAATCTCCAACCTTCCTTTTCTCTCAAAAATTCTTTAAAGGGTAGTTGTAAAACAGCTAACTGATCATCTGCAGAGGAATGGTCTATTTGAAGAGTTTCAGTCAGGTTTTAGAATTCATCATAGTACAGAAACAGCATTAGTGAAGGTTACAAATGATCTTCTTATGGCCTCAGACAGTGGACTCATCTCTGTGCTTGTTCTGTTAGACCTCAGTGCTGCTTTTGATACTGTTGACCATAAAATTTTATTACAGAGATTAGAGCATGCCATAGGTATTAAAGGCACTGCGCTGCGGTGGTTTGAATCATATTTGTCTAATAGATTACAATTTGTTCATGTAAATGGGGAATCTTCTTCACAGACTAAAGTTAATTATGGAGTTCCACAAGGTTCTGTGCTAGGACCAATTTTATTCACTTTATACATGCTTCCCTTAGGCAGTATTATTAGACGGTATTGCTTAAATTTTCATTGTTACGCAGATGATACCCAGCTTTATCTATCCATGAAGCCAGAGGACACACACCAATTAGCTAAACTGCAGGATTGTCTTACAGACATAAAGACATGGATGACCTCTAATTTCCTGCTTTTAAACTCAGATAAAACTGAAGTTATTGTACTTGGCCCCACAAATCTTAGAAACATGGTGTCTAACCAGATCCTTACTCTGGATGGCATTACCCTGACCTCTAGTAATACTGTGAGAAATCTTGGAGTCATTTTTGATCAGGATATGTCATTCAAAGCGCATATTAAACAAAAACTGCTTTTTTGCATTTACGCAATATCTCTAAAATCAGAAAGGTCTTGTCTCAGAGTGATGCTGAAAAACTAATTCATGCATTTATTTCCTCTAGGCTGGACTATTGTAATTCATTATTATCAGGTTGTCCTAAAAGTTCCCTAAAAAGCCTTCAGTTAATTCAAAATGCTGCAGCTAGAGTACTGACGGGGACTAGAAGGAGAGAGCATATCTCACCCATATTGGCCTCTCTTCATTGGCTTCCTGTTAATTCTAGAATAGAATTTAAAATTCTTCTTCTTACTTATAAGGTTTTGAATAATCAGGTCCCATCTTATCCTAGGGACCTCGTAGTACCATATCACCCCAATAGAGCACTTCGCTCTCAGACTGCAGGCTTACTTGTAGTTCCTAGGGTTTGTAAGAGTAGAATGGGAGGCAGAGCCTTCAGCTTTCAGGCTCCTCTCCTGTGGAACCAGCTCCCAATTCAGATCAGGGAGACAGACACCCTCTCTACTTTTAAGATTAGGCTTAAAACTTTCCTTTTTGCTAAAGCTTATAGTTAGGGCTGGATCAGGTGACCCTGAACCATCCCTTAGTTATGCTGCTATAGACGTAGACTGCTGGGGGGTTCCCATGATGCACTGTTTCTTTCTCTTTTTGCTCTGTATGCACCACTCTGCATTTAATCATTAGTGATCGATCTCTGCTCCCCTCCACAGCATGTCTTTTTCCTGGTTCTCTCCCTCAGCCCCAACCAGTCCCAGCAGAAGACTGCCCCTCCCTGAGCCTGGTTCTGCTGGAGGTTTCTTCCTGTTAAAAGGGAGTTTTTCCTTCCCACTGTAGCCAAGTGCTTGCTCACAGGGGGTCGTTTTGACCGTTGGGGTTTTACATAATTATTGTATGGCCTTGCCTTACAATATAAAGCGCCTTGCGGCAACTGTTTGTTGTGATTTGGCGCTATATAAAAAAAATTGATTGATTGATGCGTGATTTTTTTCACGCCCGTCGGTTGCATCATTCACCTGTGAGCAGGCTTTGTGTGAGCACTGGTCCTCCCCTCTCGTTGGATTTTCATTGCGAGGTGGAACGATTTGGAGCTTTGCTGCATCAAATTTTTCCAGAAACTGTGAGAGACAGCCAGGTGGAAACCATTCGGAAGATTCAGATGGCTTTCGGTGACAATCCTATGGGCATCACACATATTAAGGAGTGTTACAAAGACGGCGCACAATGGCGGAGGGTGCGCCGCGCTCCGAGCGGCCATCCACAGGCTGAAACGACCAGATCTGTTATGTGTCGGACACGGTCGGAGCACCGACCCAGCGTTTGACAGGACCCAGCATAAAATAAGCAGAGCACGGTTCAAAAGATAACAGAATTTAATAATCATAGTGAGTTTAGTGATAAACAACCAAAAATGTCCGCGGTCTGGTGAGGTGAAAACACGGCGCGCTCTCAGCAGCGCAAACGGTCCGGAGCCACAGCAGTTCGGACCCAGGGATCCCGCCGACACCCCCCAGGTGGCCGCGACAAACCGAGTCTGTGAAGAAAGAAAACATGAGGTGAGTCCAACACTCTCCACCCAGAGAGACACAACTCAAAGGTGCACGCAATCAGCAAACACTTCCTGGCTTAAATATATATCAGCTTCTCACCCTGCAGGCACGGAACAACTCAGTTCAAATCTCCACTGCAGCAGAAGCTGATTAGACAATTAGCATAACGTGACAGCTCAATACAGCAAGGTGTGAGGGACACCAAATCCACTGTCATTACTTCATAAAAGTCACCAAAACCAAATTACCTCAGGAAGTGTGCTGAAGAGCGTGAGACCTCACCCAATCCTCCTTCACAGACTGTGGCGTCAAACCTGGAGCGGTCTCTGCGTCCGTGATGGTGAGATTGTTCTCCTGACGTCGATCTCACACGTCTGCTCACAAGGTCGAGTCTCTGGCCATCACACACTGTGCATTCAAGGTTTAAATGCAGCAATCTCTGATCAAGACAGAATACACCACAGCTGTGAGTCCTGATGACCTGCACGTGAAAACAAGCCTCAGGTGTTCAGGGTGAGGTCCTAATGCTCAGCCACTCAGTCCTGAATGCATACCACCTGGTGTGAGAAACAGAAAAAACAAAAACCAAGCCAGCCAAACACCCCAGCACATAACAAGATCATTTCCAAAGTGAACGCTGTGTTGATCCGGGACGTCGTCTGACTACCAGAGAAATTGCAGAAGAGGTGGACATCAGCACTTTTTCGGCACATTCCACTGTTACAGGAGATTTTGTAATGAAAGACAGGCGGAAGTTGGAAGTCTCACAGGACATGTTGTGACATGTCCAGCTGTTACACAATTCCTCGGATACTCACTCAACTGAAAAGCCACCGAAAGCCGTTTGAATCTTCCGAATGGTTTCCACCTGGCTGTCTCTCACAGTTTCTGGAAAAATTTGATTCAGCGCTGCTCCAATCGTTCAGACATTTTCCTTGAAATGAAAATCCAACGAGGGGGGAGGACCAGTGCTCACTCAAAGCCTACTCACAGGCGAATGACGCAACCGACAGGTGTGAAAAAACTCACGCATGCGCACGAAGGTTCAAGGTTGGCTCATGCAAGCACACGTGATTCAAATCCATAAGGTTTTTGAAAAAAATAAAAAGGTCTGATACTTTTTGGACAGACCTCGTATATTAATTAATTTTTCCAAACTACCTTGATCGAAGCTATAAAGTTACGGCCGTAATGCAGCTTGCTCAGTGTATTCCTATGCCACCCTTTGACTGGCGTCCAGCGTGACAACGTAACACCATTTCTATGAGTTTGCAGGAAAAAGTTTTCCCATCATGCACATTGGTCTCTCCCATCATTCTTCCTGTTTGAACTTCCTGTTTGCGGTGAGGAAACTGTACTATCGGTTTGTGGACATGGCGGAAACTGAGTTGGATGGATGATGACACTTGCTCTCATCTGTCATCATCCTTACTAAGCTCGCGGCTCCGCCGTCTTGCGCGTTGCTCAGTATAAAATTTCCTCTCTCCAAAAATAAAGGAAGTTCATTTAAAAATGACCAATGACATATCTCCTTCCAAGGAATTTCTGAAACTTTGGTTTGGTTTTGAAGAGAATTATTGCACCTTTTGTGAATGTTAAACTGGGACTGTTGATCACTTGTTTTTTTCAGGCGGGGGGGGGGGGGGGGGGGGGGGGGTGATTATGACTGTATATTTATGAATATTTTCTGGAATGTCTTATTTACTATAGCTATAGATGATAGCATGCAAGATTTAGCTTTTAACGTTTTATTAAAGATGGAGAAGTTTTTCATTCACAAAAATATATGAAGACCAAACCAAACTTCAACATTTTTCACTAAAAGCTTTGTCTAGTCTTCCAATCACTTAAATTAATGAAGAAGAAAAAGGGTATAAATCTATATAATTTTATTAAAGACTGTAAGCTTAACAAAAACCTTTGTGTAATGTGACCTTTTGTTCTTTTTCTCTCTCTCTCTCTCTCTCTCTCTCCATATGTATATATATACTCGTATATATATATATATAAATAAATTGAAAAAGAACAAAATATCTGTCAATCTGTTGTGCATTTTTCAGACTCACTCTGGCTTATTTTACTTTTTATCAGTTTGTCCGTAGGTGTGAATGTGTTTGTTGGTCTATATGTGGCCCTGCAACAGACTGGCATTCTGTCCAGGGTGTACACCGCCTCACGCCCTGTGACTGCTGGGATAGGCTCCAGACCCCTGTGACCTGATCTTGGAGTAAGCGGTTGAAGGTGAGTGTTGACTGGAGTGAGATATAGTACAGAACCGGGGAAGTCCAACCAGGAGCACAGGAACAGGAGGTGATGAGTGGTGAATACACATATACACACACACACACACACACACACACACACACATATATATATATATATATATATATATATAGAAAAAGAACAAAAGGTCATATTGATTTAGAGTAACCTGAGCCCATAAAATGAACCAAGTTAGTTTACTACCATGAAACAGAGGCGCTACGGCAGCATCAGTCAGACAAATAACATTACAGTTGAGTTTGTCACCACCTACAGTCTGTGGTCAACTCTTGACCAAAGTTACACTTGCACAATTTATCTACGCTAACTTATCTGTATAAAACATTTTAAATTGTCCAAAAAAAAAAGAAAAATATGTTTAACACTTCCTGGCATGGGCGGGGTTGGACACCCCAGGTGCCACACCAGATGACTGACATGTCACAGCACTGCATGTCTGGTTGAAAAAAAGCCAGCTGCATTTCGAAATTGGTGACACATACTGAGTGCTAGGTCCCTCCTGTACAGTAGTTGGCACTGTGTAACACAAAAAGTTCCAATCCACTTTAGTAGAAGAAGAAAAACCTTCAAGCCAGATTTGAAGCTCAACCTATCGTCCAACCGTGGACTGAAGGTAGCTGAAGGTTTATAGCCATGCTAATGCTTCAGAAGCATTTACTGAAAAGTCTGAAGGACCTAAATGATATAGTGAGATGTTGAAGATTTTCGTTCCTTCATGTCCGCGGCATATACATATTATTGAAATATGCTATGAAATGTGGAGAAAACGTGCAAAACATAGTAATAAAAATAATAATAATAAATTTCTGCCATATTTTTGAAGTTCATGTACCAAACAAAAAGTAAAATTTGTGGGTCTGTAGTGTTTGGGTCAAGACCAACATTGGCACTTTTGGCCAGCAGGTAAAAGAGGTTCATGTCAACCCCTGTCACTGGGACATGGAGTTGGACAGTCAGTATGAAGAGAGGACATATCATTGTGTTCGTCTACCAAGGTGTGAATGGGCGCCAGCTTCACCTGGGGAAGTAACCCGCAATGGACAGATGTCTCGCCCAGAAGGATTCGTAGGATCTCAACCACTTCATGCTGTGGTCTCTGGGGATATGTATCGGCACTAATGGGTCTGAGGGTCTGTATGAGACATGCCTCTTTTGTTGTCTTGTATTGCCTCTGTGTTTTTGTGTGCGTGTGTGTGTTTGTGTGCATGTTATGTGTGTGTGTGGCACACCTGTTATCCATCTGTCCTTTGTCCCAGCTGTTCCTGGGTGATCGCCTCACCTTCCTCACACCACCGTACAACTACTCAGGTTTCCTCCCAGTCCGTTTCACATCAGAGCTGCTGTTACTTGTGCTTGTCTGTCTTCTATGTATTGCTGTTGTCCAGCTCCTGTCTCCTCAGTATTCCGGCCTGTCGCCACTTGTTGTCTTTTTGTCAGTTGTGCTGTGCTCACTGTTGACTGCCAGCTATTCACCACTCATCACCTCCTGTTCCTGTGCTCCTGGTTGGATTTCCCTGGTTCTGTACTTCACTGTCTCATGGATCCACCATCCAGTGTTTCATCTGGGCACCACTTTCCAATCACAGAAACAGAAGCCAACAACTCTGTCAGGGTCAACTTGGTATCTTAGTTGCTTCCCTCACTAGTAACTGATTGAAAACTAATAATCAAATCAATTTTATTTATATAGCACCAAATCACAACAAACAGTTGCCCCAAGGTGCTTTATATTGTAAGGCAAAGCCATACAATAATTACAGAAAAACCCCAACGGTCAAAACGACCCCCTATGAGCAAGCACTTGGCGACAGTGGGAAGGAAAAACTCCCTTTTAACAGGAAGAAACCTCCAGCAGAACTAGGCTCAGGGAGGGGCAGTCTTCTGCTGGGACTGGTTGGGGCAGAGGGAGAGAACCAGGAAAAAGACATGCTGTGGAGGGGAGCAGAGATCAATCACTAATGATTAAAAGCAGAGTGGTGCATACAGAGCAAAAAGAGAAAGAAACACTCAGTGCATCATGGGAACCCCCCAGCAGTCTAAGTCTATAGCAGCATAACTAAGGGATGGTTCAGGGTCACCTGATCCAGCCCTAACTATAAGCTTTAGCAAAAAGGAACGTTTTAAGCCTAATCTTAAAAGTAGAGAGGGTGTCTGTCTCCCTGATCCGAATTGGGAGCTGGTTCCAGAGGAGAGGAGCCTGAAAGCTGAAGGCTCTGCCTCCCATTCTACTCTTACAAACCCTAGGAACTACAAGTAAGCCTGCAGTCTGAGAGCGAAGCGCTCTATTGGGGTGATATGGTACTATGAGGTCCCTAAGATAAGATGGGACCTGATTATTCAAAACCTTATAAGTAAGAAGAAGAATTTTAAATTCTATTCCGGAATTAACAGGAAGCCAATGAAGAGAGGCCAATATGGGTATAATAATATAGTACAAACCATTATTGAAGTTTTCTATTTTTCTGTCACACTGATTTCTACCTTCCTGGGTTCACATCATGGGGCTGTATGGTGACTGAGTGGCTGGAGACTGAGGAGGAGTAAGTGTTGCCAAAACATTACTCATCTGCTTCACCTCAGGGAGCTCAGGTGGAGGGCTATGGTTCCCCTAACTGCTCATGGACTTTGATGCTTTACTTGTTGTCCCCTTTCCTCACCTCAAACACTGTCATGTCTCTGAATAATTACCAATGTGCCTAGCTCCAGTGTGCCTGGCTCTTAAAGGGAATAACAGATAACATGCCACATGGCATAAGTCATGTTATGCCCAAAACATATAGATGGATGATGAAGATTAAGTGACTAAATGCCAGCACTTTATGCCCCTGCACCTCATCTTGTGCTTAAAGGGCACATCTCACTCCAGTCAAGACTCACCTTCAACCGCTTACTCCAAGATCAAGTCACGGGGGCTGGAGCCTATCCCAGCAGTGACAGGGTGTGAGGCGGGGTGCACCCTGGACAGAATGCCAGTCTGTCGCAGGGTCACATATAGACCAACAAACACATTCACACCTACAGACAATTTACAGTTTCCAGTCCATCTAACCTGCATGTCTTTGGATGTGGGAGGAAGCCGGACGACCCGGACAGAACCCACACAAACACGGGAAGAACATGCAAACTCCACACGGAAAAGACACAGGTGGGAATCGATCCCATGACCTTCTTGCAGTGAGTGCAGTGCTAACCACTAATCCACTGTGCTGCCCCAGTCAACACCATGCTGGGCTTCACTTCTGCAGTCTGCCACTCAAACAATAAAAGATAAATAATAAATAAACAAATAAAATAAAATAAAACCTTCCACTTATGAGATCACTGATGAACGCATCCCATCTGCTCAAAGTCTTGCTCATCAGTGAAATCACCTGGTGGAGTTGGTGGTTAGAAAGAAAACACAACAGGTCCTTTCTGGAATCACTTTGACACCTTTGCCCTACATGATATCATCAAAGTCCATATTCCTCACCACTTCATGTTTCTGAGCGTTTATCAGCAGCAGGTGAAATCAGGCCACATTCCATATGTTTATGAGTTCAATTCTCAGGGCACATGGCACCAAAATTAAATCATTATTCTTTATTTATTTACAATAATCAGCTCATTTGACATATTGTTTACTACTGATATGCACTTTAAATAAATGTATAGATCATCAAGACAGGTCCCAGACTGCAGTGAATTCTGGCCTTCATTCGATATCGTATTCTTCAGATTATAAGTGGCATCTATAAAAAATGCACTGTGAAGAGGAAAAGAAATATAATTGGCACCAGAGTGCAAGTGGCACATTTTTTTCTGTTTTGGAGATCACTTTGTAAAACAGAGTTTATCAAGGGACAGGAAGTCAGTGCAGCACATGTGCAAACCATAGCATGCACTGTTACTTAACATATGGACTATGAAATTCCAAAAATAAGATGGACGAATAAACATGCACTGGACAGCACATGGGATGTTATTTGACATAGTCTGGACATGGACTACTGGCCCAGTGTGGAAACCATAACAAGCAAGTGTTTTGTTTTGTTTTTAATATGGGATTTTTGTGAATTGTTTTAGTGTAATTTTATGATTATTCACTGACACCTGACTTTGTAAATAATGCAGACATCAGATCTTTGTGGAACCAACAAAGCTCCTGAATGCAGCACTTGAGGAGCTGACTGAGGAGTTGGAGTTGGAAACTAAGGAGTTGGATCAAGATGGAGATCCTTGCTTTCAGTAGCTACCTGGGCATAGCCATCAGAAGTACATCAGTGTACCTGCTTGAGGTGAATGTCAAACTTGCTGAGCTGCTCACTCATATTGGCTCTAACATTCATGTGTGTTGGCGTGCAGCCAGTAAATTCAGCATACATCTACGAAGACCTTATGATGTCACCAGATTACTGAATAGAGGTATGTACTGCCTCCAGTACCAATGCAGGAGAATAAAGATCCAAGTCTATATGTTCCTCAGAATTATATGGCCAAGTATGAATGCACATACAAGGAATTTGATTTTGGACTCTCACTGCTCACTTTACACAATAGACCTAGTCAGACACCAAAAAAAAACCAAAAAAAAACATAAATAGGCATAAATAAAACAAATATGGGAAAACATGGACCACAAGTAATCATAAACAATAAATTAGGAATAGTGAAAGTCTATATAGAGAGTTATACAGGTACCATTTACATGTTTATTTACATAGTGTGTATTTGTGCAAAAGTTTGTCCATTCTGAGTGTTGAACACGTTGGTTCAACATAGTGATGGCTTGGGGAAAGAAATGGTTTTTTTTTAGCCTACAGTGATCTGTAGCCTGGTCAGAGGGGAGAGAGGTGAGAAGAGGGTGAATCCTGTGTGAGAGGAGTCACTGCTGATGCCACCTGCCTGTTTCCACACGCTGAAGGAGTACAGGTCCTGGATGGAGTTCCAGTCTTAAATTTGTGACATTTATGGATATAGGTCACAAAGTCAACTCTGGCAGCATGCAGCTGGTGCTGCACTCTGTTGCATCCATAACACCAGGGAACCACCTTGAGTCCCAGATGGCAACTGCCCAGGCAGACAAGCAGTCCATTCAAATATCTCTAAAATAATAATTTCTGCTGCAGCCAGGTGAAATGTGAGCAACCTGATGGAATGTTCAATGGCGCACACCCAAATGAACTCAGACCAATTAATGTTACAAACTGGATTTGCCTTAGCTTTTTGCGTGCAGTCTAACTGATAAAAATAAGTGCTTCATATCTGTCTGGGATGAACCAAAGCGCCTGATGGAATGTTCAGTTACTGCTTATCACGATGACACAAACAAGTTCGTCACAAAGTTTTCATATGACACATGCTGTTTGGACAAACAACGTGATCACGTTACCCGCTTACCACGCAGATGCACCAGGAATGCAGCCAATCACGTATTTCCACTGATATACTCAGCAGGCCGCCCAACTGGAGGCAGGTCAATTGCAGGAATAAGAACAGCTCGGCCCTAATGTCTGGGCTTGTGGTTTGTAGCGGTGCATGTGACGTCTGCTTTCTGGAAGACTGCAGTGCTGTCTTAGTGACGCAGTTCTCAGTGTAGGCATCTCTTAATACAATATCTGTTTTTTGAAGTCCATCTCCTGTCAGTTATTGAGTTCGTTCACCACATAAAACTACCAGGTGGGGTTCACGCACACAGAAATACCCCAACAGTCCCCTTGGCCTTAAGGGGTCACAAAGTACTTGACAGAAAAACATAAACAAATAAATGGACTACATTTATATAGCGCTTTTCCATCTGCATCTAGGGTTGGGTATCGAGAACCGGTTCTTTTCGGGTATCATTAAGAAATGATTCGATCCACCGACATCAATAACCTTTTGCTTAACGATTCCCTTATCGGTCCTTCAGAGCAGCTGTTGTTTTTGAGGGTGTTTGTCAGGAAAATAATTTCTCTACGTTGATTACAGACACTGCAGTGGAACTGTAATCAATCTGCAACGTGGATCTACTTTGAATCTTGAACCAATTACTCAGTGCTCTGATCTGTTTCGCTGCTTTCGATGCTTCGTTGGTTCTTTGCTTCGGTCCTCTCCAGAAGCAGCAAGTTCGCTTCTTAACCCCTCTCAAAGCCATTAAAATATGTCAATCGTGAGTCACTTTTGTGTGGATTAAAGTTACTAACTGGGACTCTTGTGTTGTTGCTAGAAAGAAATGAGAATTGTCCTCCGTTCCGTTGCTCCAAGCGCTGTGCCATTCTCTACTGGGTCAACTTAGAAAAACAGTCAGCTCAGATTTAATAACTTCAAAGCAAATTGCTTTTTAAATAAAACGAAACTTCTTTCCAAACGTTGTAACACAAACAATAAACTGCAATCAATAAAAATGTTTTTTTTTTCCTCCCAAAATGAGACGTCCTGCGCTGACATGCAGCTGCCCACGACTGTATAGCTGCAGACTCCAACAGCCACCTGAGTTCAGCTCAAAGGTAAGGAGAGACATTCATGCCAAAATTGTTATGTGCTGGGGTGTTTGGCTGGCTTGGTTTTTGTTTTCTGTTTCTCCCACCAGGTGGTATGCATTCAGGACTGAGTGGCTGAGTATTAGGACCTCACCCTGAACACCTGAGGCTTGTTTTCACGTGCAGGTCATCAGGGCTCACAGCTGTGGTGTATTCTGTCTTAATTAGAGCATGCTGCACTTAAACCTTGAATGCACAGTGTGTGATTGCCAGAGAGTCGACCTTGTAAGTAGACGTGTGAGATCGAAGTCAGGAGAACAAACTCACCATTACGGACGCAGAGACCGCTCCAGGTTTGACGCCACAGTCTGTGAAGTTGGATTGGGTGAGGTCTCACACTCTTCAGCACACTTCCTGAGGTAATTTGGTTTTGGTGATTTTTATGAAGTAATGACAGTGGATTTGGTGTCCCTCACACCTTGTGTTATTGAGCTGTCACGTTATGCTAATTGTCTAATCAGCTTCTGCTGCAGTGGAGATTTGAACTGAGTTGTTCCGTGCCTGCTGGGTGAGAAGCTGATATATATTTAAGCCAGGAAGTGTTTGCTGATTGTGTGCACCTTTGAGCTGTGTCTCTCTAGGTGGAGAGTGTTGGACTCACCTCATGTTTTCTTTCTTCACAGACACAGTTTGTCGCGGCCACCTGGGGGGTGTGGGGGGTGTCGGCGGGGTCCCTGGGTCCGAACTGCTGTGGCTCCGGACCGTTTGCGCCGTACGTTGTCGACGTTGCTGGGGTGGTGCAGTTTGGTTATGCTAGGCGTTTCCCAGGTAACCTCTGCACCCGGGGGGGGGGGGGGGGTTTAGGGGTGTTTTTTTTTAAATTCCCTGTTCCACCTCCAGCTTCAGCGCGCCTTTGAGCCATACGCCATCGGCGTAGCTGAGGTTTGGGGCAGTGGAATATACCCGCAGCTGGTGGATGGTTTAAAAGTCGGAGGGGTGGCGCCATTTTGTGCCGTATGCCATTACCGCTGTTCCACTCCTCCCGGTTGACTTTTGGGGTATAGTCATGGTTGGTGACACTGGACGTACTTCCAGTTTCCCCTGCGCTGAGGGGGTGGGATTGGGGTTGTTGTTTTGTTTGTTTGTTTTTTTTTTCCCTCAGTTTCCGCCCTCAGGGTGTGACTGTGGGTCCATCTAGCCGTAGACGGCCGGGGCTGGGTCTGTTGTTAGTCATGGGGGGGGTGTCTCCTGGGGTTTGATGGAACGGTCCTCTGGGAGGCGCTGGGGGGGGGGGGGGGTTGTTTTTTTTTTTTTTTTTTTGCAAGCTTAAGTTTGGGTTGTGTATTGTTTTTTCTTTTCTCCTCTTCCTGGGGTTTGATGGGACGGTCCTCTGGGGAGGGGGGGGTTGGTATGGTTGTTTGTGTTTTTTTTCTTTCCTCCCAGTTTGCACCCCTGGGGTTTGGTTGTGGTGTTCCCTGGGGGGGTTATTGGGGTTTTTTCTTTTTGTTTTATGACTAAGCAGACTCTAAAACATAGTCGAAAGATGGTGGAATGCACAGGTTCAAGAACTCCTGGCCAAAATTGAGCAAAGTGAATGACAGAAGCAAGAGTTGACAGAAACGAATGCAAAGATGCAGTCAGAGGTGGAGACTCTAACAGATCTGCTAAATGAAGCAGAAGGCAAGATCATCAAATTCAACAAGAGACATCTCGGCACTGGAGTGTCAGCTGCAGGATACTCAGGAGCTGCTCCAAGAGGAAATCCATTAGACACATTCCTTCTCCATCCGCCTAGGGCAGATGGAGGATGAGGGGAATATGTTGCAGGAGATGCTGAAAGAAAAGGAAGAGAGCAAGAAGACTGTGGAGAAGCCAGTTTCTACTCTCTAGACTCAGCTGGCTGAAAGGAAGACAAAGGCAGGTTAGGACGCCTTGTCAGTAGAGGGGGCTGAAGAGGGCCTCAAGTGAGTCCAATGGGAGTTTGGACGGTGTTCAGCGGCAGCTGGAGTAGAAAAGTTCAGCCTATGGACAAACTGGATAAGATAGTAATCCGTTTGTAGCAAGAGTTGGATGACCTCATGGTGGACCAGGACCACCTTCGGCAGATTGTCTCCAATCTGAAGAGGAAGCAAAAGAAGTCTGATCAGATGCGGGCCAAAGAGAAATGCATTGCTACTCGATATGCAGAGGAGCATTATCGTGCCGAAGCGGAGGCCAGGGAGAAGGAGACAAAAGTCTTGACCCTGGCAGGAGAGTTGAAGTCTCTTACAGACCCGAAAGGTGAACTTGACCGGTTTAACAAAGTGCTCAAGACTGAGATGGATGACTTTGGAAAGAGTTCACAGTTTGGAGAGGTCCAAGCGTGCCATGGAGCAGCAACTGGAGGAGATGTATTATCCAGCTGGAGGAAGAACTAGAGAGGCTCAACACTGAGATGATCAATGACTGTATGAAGAGAATAACATTGTAGGTTGAGCAATTGATGACGGCGCTGTCTTCGGAGCGCAGAAATGCTCAGCTCCTGGAGACAGGCCTTTCCCAGCTGGATTGCCAGCATATAGAGCTGAAACTAAAGCTGCAGGAGGTGTTTTTTGCTCCCAGCCAACATTCCAGCCATGGTCCCTGGAGGGGGGTGTTTTTTTTCTGGCCCAGGTTTGTGTGGTCGCCAGGAGGCTTCCCGTGAGGGTGGGGTACTGTTATGTGCTGGGGTGTTTGGCTGGCTTGGTTTTTGTTTTCTGTTTCTCACACCAAGTGGTATGCATTCAGGACTGAGTGGCTGAGTATTAGGACCTCACCCTGAACACCTGAGGCTTGTTTTCACGTGCAGGTCATCAGGGCTCACAGCTGTGGTGTATTCTGTCTTGATCAGAGATTGCTGCACTTAAACCTTGAATGCACAGTGTGTGATTGCCAGAGACTCGACCTTGTGAGCAGACGTGTGAGATCGACGTCAGGAGAACAATCTCACCATTACGGACGCAGAGACCGCTCCAGGTTTGACGCCAGAGTCTGTGAAGGAGGATTGGGTGAGGTCTCACACTCTTCAGCACACTTCCTGAGGTAATTTGGTTTTGGTGACTTTTATGAAGTAATGACAGTGGATTTGGTGTCCCTCACACCTTGTGTTAGTGAGCTGTCACGTTATGCTAATTGTCTAATCAGCTTCTGCTGCAGTGGAGATTTGAACTGAGTTGTTCCGTGCCTGCAGGGTGAGAAGCTGATATATATTTAAGCCAGGAAGTGTTTGCTGATTGTGTGCACCTTTGAGCTGTGTCTCTCTGGGTGGAGAGTGTTGGATTCACCTCATGTTTTCTTTCTTCACAGACACGGTTTGTCGCGGCCACCTGGGGGGTGTCGGCGGGGTCCCTGGGTCCGAACTGCTGTGGCTCCGGACCGTTTGCACTGCTGATCATTTTTGATCAGGATATGTCATTCAAAGCGCATATTAAACAAATATGTAGGACTGCTTTTTTGCATTTACGCAATATCTCTAAAATCAGAAAGGTCTTGTCTCAGAGTGATGCTGAAAAACTAATTCATGCATTTATTTCCTCTAGGCTGGACTATTGTAATTCATTATTATCAGGTTGTCCTAAAAGTTCCCTAAAAAGCCTTCAGTTAATTCAAAATGCTGCAGCTAGAGTACTGACGGGGACTAGAAGGAGAGAGCATATCTCACCCATATTGGCCTCTCTTCATTGGCTTCCTGTTAATTCTAGAATAGAATTTAAAATTCTTCTTCTTACTTATAAGGTTTTGAATAATCAGGTCCCATCTTATCCTAGGGACCTCGTAGTACCATATCACCCCAATAGAGCACTTCGCTCTCAGACTGCAGGCTTACTTGTAGTTCCTAGGGTTTGTAAGAGTAGAATGGGAGGCAGAGCCTTCAGCTTTCAGGCTCCTCTCCTGTGGAACCAGCTCCCAATTCAGATCAGGGAGACAGACACCCTCTCTACTTTTAAGATTAGGCTTAAAACTTTCCTTTTTGCTAAAGCTTATAGTTAGGGCTGGATCAGGTGACCCTGAACCATCCCTTAGTTATGCTGCTATAGACGTAGACTGCTGGGGGGTTCCCATGATGCACTGTTTCTTTCTCTTTTTGCTCTGTATGCACCACTCTGCATTTAATCATTAGTGATCGATCTCTGCTCCCCTCCACAGCATGTCTTTTTCCTGGTTCTCTCCCTCAGCCCCAACCAGTCCCAGCAGAAGACTACCCCTCCCTGAGCCTGGTTCTGCTGGAGGTTTCTTCCTGTTAAAAGGGAGTTTTTCCTTCCCACTGTAGCCAAGTGCTTGCTCACAGGGGGTCGTTTTGACCGTTGGGGTTTTACATAATTATTGTATGGCCTTGCCTTACAATATAAAGCGCCTTGGGGCAACTGTTTGTTGTGATTTGGCGCTATATAAAAAAATTGATTGATTGATTGATTGATTGACATCAGATCTCACTTTGGCCCTGCTCGTGTCCATAGCTTTGTCAGCAGGGGGAGCTGTTGCCACACGGAGCCCTCTGGCAATGGAACGTGGGGACGACGTCACCCCTTCGGACCCGGAAGAGAGAGGGACGGCTTGTGTCCGGCCACGCCCCCCGGCCTGCTCCCGACGGTGTTCATTTAAGCGGTTGTCTAAGCGTATAACCAGATTGACAAGCCCGTCGAAATCCTGCGGTTCGTCCTTAGCCAGTAAATGCTCCTTCAGTACTGGAGACAGTCCGCTTATGAAGGCAGCGCGGAGCGCAACGTCATTCCAGCCAGACCTCGCAGCCGCGATGCGGAAGTCGACAGCGTAATCAGCTGCGCTCCGACGCCCCTGTCTCATTGACAGCAGCACGGTCGAGGCGGTCTCGTCTCTGCTGGGATGATCAAACACTTGTTTGAATTCCCGTATAAACCCAGCGTATGATGTCAGAAGCCATGAATCCTGTTCCCAGAGCGCTGTAGCCCAAGCGCGTGCCTCACCTCGAAGCAGATTAATTACATAAGCCACCCGGGTGGCGTCTGATGCGTACATCAATCAATACATAACTGGATGCTGTGCAAAAACGAGCGAACACTGCATTAGGAAGTCTGCGCACGTTTCGACACAGCCTCCGTATGGTTCGGGAGGGCTTATGTAAGCTTCAGGGGACGGTGGGGGGGGTTGTTGAACGGCCAGTGGAACGTCTGTATTAGGCCCCGGGCCAGCAGGAGGAGACACTGCAGCGACGCTGGACTCGCGTGCTTCCACTCTGGCGGTGAGAGCCTCCATCCTCCGATTGAGGATTGCATTTTGCTCGGTTACCAGATGTAACAGAGCAGTGAAAGCGGTAAGGATTTGCTGCAGATCACTTACCACGCCTCCTGCTGACGCCTGCGCTCCTTGTTCTCCCATTGGCTGTTCAAGCTGTGGTTGACGCCCCTCGGGATCCATGACGAATGGCCGAGAAATCCTGTTGTGAAGGTGTCGTAAGACGGACCCACAACAGGGGGCGCAAATGAACGGACAATGGATAAGAAAAGGAGTAACAATTTAATGTTGTGAAGGCACACAACGGAATACAGACAGAAAAATAATGGATGCCAATTGTACACAAGAGGACTGTGGGCAGGCTCGAAGATAGGAGACCTCTGGTGATCGAAGAGCCGGGGCCCACACCGCTTCCACCACCAACGGCCTGAAGAACACCGGAGCCGCCAAGTCCTGAGTCCCCAGGTGGTCTCTGTCCTCCGTTGTCGGCCCTGGTACTGCTGGCAGACAAGAAACAGATGACGGTGAGTGTGAGACCTCACACCCAGCAACCTTTACACACAATTCCTCCGGGAGGGAAAACCTCCACCTCCAGATACGTTATCACTCGTGCAGCTCCTGTTTGTCCCTCTTCTGGATGGAGTGAGAGACGAAGACCGTCGTCTTCTCACTATCCGCCAATCCAATCTCCAACAGACTTCACAGGTGTACGGTTGCACACAGATCACAATTTGAAAAAACACTCAGAAAATACAGCAGAGAAGATTACCTCTAGTGGTAGATGATTTCTCGGCGAGGAGGTGGAGTTGTAATCCGCTTCTTATGAGGTGGTTGATGAGAGACAGCTGGTGTGGTTGACAAGTGACAGCTGTCACTTCCAATGGCTCCGGCGCCCTCTCATGCTTGAAGCCCGCACTCCAAGCAGGGCGCTGACTGGTGGTGGTGGGCCAGCAGTACCTCCTCTTCAGCGGCCCACACAACAGCTGCCCATTCTTCTTTGCAAAAAGCCTCCAGTTCCTGTAAATTCCTGGGCTGTCTTACATGAACTGCACATTGAGATCTCCCCAGAGTGACTCAAAGATATTGAGGTCAGGAGACTGAGATGGCCACTCCAGAACCTTCACTTTATTCTGCTTTAGCCAATGACAGGCCGACTTGGCCTTGTGTTTTGGATTGTTGTCATGTTGGAACGTCCAAGTACGTCCCATGTGCAGCTTCCAGGCCACTGAGTATTTTCTGATAACATGCAGCATTAGGGTGGTCCCAAAAAACAAACTTCAGCTTTTTCAATGTGCTTATTCATTTTTTGGTTCCTTTAGGAGTAAAAATTAATTTGGGTGAAATTTTGTGACATTTGGAAAATATTCAACACTGCTGCTTGGCCCCTGTTTTTTTCTTTGTGACATGTGAGTGATATTTTGAGTTATGGACTTGATACATTAGTTCATTAGTGGCAGATTTTGTTACATCTGCCTCAGGTCACATTTTTGAGGCATTAAATGTCAACATGGACTTCCTCATCAAGGACCCTCAGAGTGGGACAATGACCCGTCATTCCAGTCATCACAGCAAGTCCTGGATAACATTGCTGCTGTCAGTGATTTTGCTGAGTGAGGAGTTGCACTTATCCAGGATTACAATCAGATCCAAATGAAGGATGAACAGCAGCGCCACCTGCTGCAAGTTGTTGAGTGGCATCAATGTCAGTTCCCAGAGTCAAAGAAAATAGTAACCAAACGCCACTCCCCATGACTGTTTGTTTTCACCAAATAGGTGGGCAGTGACATGTAATACTTTTGTTTTATCTCTCCTGTATGGTCAGTAACAGAAAAAAGGATTGCTGTTTCAATGTGTATTTCATTTGTGAACAGGTTCATTACTATTGCTGGTTTGCGCTAATAGGCTCATCCATTGCAATTTCCACCCTGCGTGTGGCAGTGGTTAGAATAGTCATATCAAAATAAAATTTTGTACAAAACATTTTCTCATCAAGATGAACAATTCTGTCAGGAAGCACCTTAAGAAAGTCACATTTTTATTTTTTCATACTGTAGAGGACCACCCTAATGCTGCATTCACCCTGCTATCAATTTTGAAGTTTCCTGTGCCTATGAAGCTCACACATCCCCAAAACATCAGCGAAGGAAGGGTGTGCCTTTCATCACAGGCCTGGCGTGTCCAACCAGTCGATCGCGATAAACTGGTCGATCGCGGGCTGAGTTCCAGTCGATCGCATGAAAACAAACAATCTGTCACTGGACTCGAGAGCATTTAGTGCTGCTATAACAGACTAGTGCAGCAGGTGGCAGCAATTCGCCAATAAGGATGCCGGCTGCCGTTAAATGCCAGAGAAGAAGAGCTCTTCTTCTAAGGTGGAGGATAAAAACGAAAAATTGCAATTTTCATCCTGGATTATTTTTTCATTTATTCGAATGGCAAATCGATCTGTCTTATCTGCAACATAAATGTGGCTTTACTGAAGAAAGGGAATTTGGAGTGGTATTTCAGACAATTCATAAGAAATACAATTCTAACTTCTAATGCTAACTGCTACCCCCGGTTAAATCTCCTCTGCTCTCCCGAAACGTCCAGGAATTGAAAGTCGGCGAGGAGCTCAATGGTCCATAAATATGGGAGAGTGATGAATGTGGCGAACAGGATTGCGTGTTTTGTTTGGGCCAGGGTTCTGAGGACGCATTTATTCTATGCGCAGCTGGAGGAGACAGATATCTGCTGCGCACAGATGTTAGGTGGCTCAGCAGAGGTAAATTTCTGGAACTGAAATTTCTGAATTGTTGCCTGAAATTAAAGAATGCTAAATATGCACAGCTTTTGGATTTGGGAGCAAGTTTAAAAGCAAGTTACATGTGCTATCAAGCAGGTTGAAACAGTGTGACCTGCAGAACTTTCTAGACATGGCCACAGAACTTAAGCACCAGGACAAAAACTGTGGAACCTGACAGTGCACATTATGATGATCATGTGCAGAGCATCTTGTCAGGTTTGGTCGTACAGTGTGTGGTGTTCAGCCACACGGTGAGGACAACATCACTACACACGAACAGATTTCACACACCAACATTCACAGCTCAGACAGGAAATCTCGCAAAATCTCTGAGATTAAATGTGACTTCAGAGTAAACAAACAGAGATACTTGTGGACTATTTAAAACCGCGGGGAAAAAAAACAACACAAAAAGAAAAAGAAAAGGTGTTCTTTAAAGGAGTGGAGACAGCACGACCACCGGACTTTCTGGTAAGTCAGAACAGCTGCTTTGATTTTATTTTCCGCTCCGTACGTCCGTCACCTCGCTTTCCGATTGGCTGCATGTCACATTCAGCAGGCTGCATGCTCGTTTGTGGTCAGAGGACACAACACATACTGCGTTATCGGGCCAAAAAAATCCAACATGTTGAATATCCCTGATTTGCGATCAGAGCGCTCCTGACGCCCTTCCGAGCAGATCAGAGCGCTATGAACCCATCACACACAGCAGGAATATCTGATAAGATTATCTTTAGCGTCATCACGATTGTCGGGGCGTCCTTAAGACGGTTGGAAGGGGAAGATTGGGTCCGATAACGGCCGAATTATCCTGCCGTGTGAACCCGGCCTTACAGCTGCATTCAGCTCCTACTGTCCGGACTATGAGAGACCAGCTTCCTCCTCTCGCTGTCAAAAGTCCCAGTAAGGTAGGGAACAACTTTTCCAACTTGAGGCGAGTCCGAGGCCTACTTTTGCTTATTCTTTTCCCCCATGCACAATTACTTCAATAATGCATTTTTATTGTTAAAACGTTATCTTTTTGTCAAAAAATTGTTAATATATTGTTGTGTGACAGGTCGCGTGATGATCACACTGACAGCCACAGTGCTTTAAAGAGTTACAGCGCATTAATCAGGTGTGATCATCCTGATCAATCGATTAGGTCGTCCTGATGATCACACCACAGCGACAGCGCTTTAAAAGTTTAAATCATCACAGCGCTTTTGTTTGATCAGAGGGCAACACCGGCATGAGAAACGCACCTGGGGCACAAAAGAGAGGGACTTCATTTAAAACGCTGCGTTTCCAGCCATGAATTAAAGTATTTCTAGATGTCATTTTCAAAAATTGGGAACTTTATGTGGATTCATGTCCGTCTGTGATGGTGAACTGGGCTGAAATGAACAGGTCAGATTTACTCTGTGTGAACGAAACAGTCGATTTGCATGAGGACCGCAGCTTTCAGCCAATCAGTGGCCAGCATTAATGGACGAATTAGACTCATGAGTAAATTACAAGAAACGTGTGCCAACAATCACATAACTTACCAACAACTTATGTCCCACAAGTGCGGGACATATGAGTCACACGCTGACATGCGTTGAAAATTTTCAGTGTGGCAAAATTTTTTGAGGAGCTCAGTGTATTAGGATGTACATCAGTGAGCTTCAGTGTGTTTCAACAAGCTTCAACGTGCTCTTATAGAAAACTTACCCTTATTAGACTTGTGTCAACGTTTTTCAATAAGCTTGCCATACGCTGGCTAAATCACCAAGGTGCAACAGGGCCTTTAAATAGAAGATGACTGAGTGCAGTTTTAAGCAGAAATGAGGTATTAATCAGGAAATTGCCGCTGACGTTCCAAAATGCCACATGCGGGGGAGACCGATTTTTAAGGGGAACCGTTACCTCGGTGACACGGCCTCTTCAAATACCCTGTCAGGGACCAAAGAGTGTAGAGATTGATGAGACATTATTAAGGACATTTCTGTCAGAGGGAGACCTGCAGGTCAGAACAGTGGTACAGAGCGTGCTGTACAAGGACTGTACTCCCTGTACAACAGCCAGACAATGATAACCATCGCGTGCACAACGGGAGGAGGTGCACCGACCAGCTCTGTCTGTCAGATGTCCTTTCTGCTTTTTATGAATTAAGGTTTTCATGTCTCCCTCTCTCTCTCTCTCTCTCATATACAGTTGTATGTGAAAGTTTGGGCATCCCTGATAATTTTCATGATTTTCTTTTATAAATCATTGGTTGTCTGGATCAGAAATTTCAGTTAAATATATCATATAGCAGACAAACACAGTGATATTTAACAAGTGAAATGAAGTTTCAAGTATTTACAGAAAGTGTGCAATAATTATTTAAACAAAATTAGACTAAATTTGGACACCCCAACAGAAAAAAATACATCAATATTTAGTAGATCCTCCTTTTGCAGAAATAACAGCCTCTAAACATTTCCCACAGTTTCCAATGAGAGTCTGGATTCTGGCTGAAGGTATTTTGGACCATTCTCCTTTACAAAACATCTCCAGTTCATCATTAAAACATCTTGTCATTTTATTGATTTGAATTACCACAAATTATTGGAGCACAAATTTGGTTTGAACTCATTGACCCTTGACCTACTTACACAGGTGAATCCAATCATGAGAAAGGGTATTTAAGGTGGCTATTTCCAAATATTTCCCCTCTTTGCATCTCTTCTAATGAGTGGCAACATGGAAGCCTCTAAACAACTCTCAAATGACACAAAAACAAAGATTGTTCAACATCATGTTTAGGGGAAGGATACAAAAAGCTATCTCAGAGATTTCAGCTGTCAGTTTCCACTGTGAGGAACATAGTGAGGAAATGGAAGACAACAGGCACAGTACTAGTTAATGCCTGAAGTGGCAGGCCAAGAAAAATCTCAGCTAAGCTGAAGCGAAGGATGGTGAGAACAGTCATAGTCAACCCACAGACCTGCTCCAAAGACCTACAACATGATTTTTCTGCAGATAGTGTCTCTGTGCATTGTTCAACTATACAGCGCACTTTGAACAAAGAGATGCTGTATGATGCTGTAATGCAGAGGAAGCCTTTTCTGTGTACAAGCCACAAACAGAGTCCTTGAGGTATGCTAAAGCACATTTGGACAAGCCAGCTTCATTTTGGAATAAAGTGCTGTGGACTGATGAAACTAAAATTGAGTTATTTGGACATTATTTCAGCTTGGGACTCTGACGAGGGCGGTCGCATCTCCTCCACTCTCCCTTATCTCTGTTTTCTGCTTTAACCTTCAAGTCCCTACTTCACCAGACTGTGAATTCCTCAAATTATACTGGATACTGGATCTATTGGACTACGATTGGATTAACCATGGAATTGATCAGCTGGTCTATGAATGCTATTGACATCATCTTTTATTTGAAAACGAACACAGCATTCCAAGAAAAACACTTGGTACCTACAGTAAAATTTGGAGGTGGTTCCATCATGCTGTGGAGCTGTGTGGCCAGTGCAGGTACTGGGAATCTTGTTAAAGTTGAGGGTCACATGGATTCCAATCAGGATTGAGGACAATGTTGATGAATCTGTTGTGAAAGTGTAGGAACACGGACCCACAACAGGGGGCGCTAAATGAACGGACAATGGATAAGCCAAACAGTAACAATTTAATGTTGTGAAGTGCACAACGGAATACAGACAAACACAGTTTTGGTACCACAGACAATTAAATGTTGAGTGACGTGTGGGCAGGCTTGAGGATAGGAGACGTCCGTCTAGAACCGAGCCGGATCCCACACAGCCCTCACCGCCAACGGATCTGAAGAACACCGGAGCCGCCAAGTCCTGGAGCCCCAGGTGGCCACCGTCTCCAGCTGTCAGACCGGGTGCTGCTGGCAGAGAACAGAAACAGTTTAGATGAGTGTGAGTTCGCACACTCAGTAATTCCACCGTCTGAGTTCTTTAGGGAGGGAGCACCTCCACCTCCAATCACACACTCGTGCAGCTCCTGTCTAACCACTTATCTGGTTGGAGTGTGAAGCGAAGCCGTCGCTGATCACACCAAACGCTAATTCCCAGATAAGGCAACACCACAGGAAAACGGCTGCAAAAAGAGCTCAGATTATTTGTCAGAGTTGACTACAGCTGAGAAGTTACCTCCAAGGTAGCTGATTTCTTGGCGGGGAGGTGGAGTTGCAGTCCGGCCTTTATGGTGGTGGTTGTATGATGTGAATGAGTGACAGCTGGTGCTGATGACGGGTGACAGCTGTCACTCCCGGTTGCTATGAAGCCCTCGTGCTTGAAGCCCGCACTTCAAGCAAGGCACCATCTGGTGGTGGTGGGCCAGCAGTACCTCCTCTTCAGCGGCCCACACAACAGGACCCCCCCCTCAACGGGCGCCTCCTGGCGCCCGACCAGGCTTCTCCGGGTGCCGCCGGTAGAAGTCGGCCAGGAGGGCCGGGTCCAGGATGAAGCTCTTCTTCACCCAGGAGCGTTCTTCGGGTCCATACCCCTCCCAGTCCACCAAATACTGGAACCCCCGGCCCTTCCGACGGACGTCCAGGAGCCGGCGCACAGTCCAAGCCGGCTCCCCGTCAATGATCTGGGCAGGCGGCGGCGCCGGTCCGGGGGCACAGAGGGGAGAGGAGTGGCAGGGTTTGATTCTTGACACATGAAAAACCGGATGTATCCGCAGTGAAGCTCGCAGCTTCAGCTTCACTGCGGCTGGGCTGAGGACTTTTAGGATGGTGAAGGGTCCGATATATCTGTCCTTTAGTTTTTGGGATTCCACTTGTAGAGGAATGTCTTTACTGGATAGCCAAACCGCCTGCCCGGGCTGATACGTAGGGGCCGGTGCACGCCGGCGGTCTGCAAGGACCTTGGCCCTCATCCGGGCTTTGAGCAGGGCAGAGCGGGCGGTACGCCACACGACGGCACCTTCTCAGATGGGCCTGGACCGAGGGCACCCCGACCTCTCCCTCCACCAACGGAAATAATGGGGGCTGGTACCCCAAACATATTCTCGAATGGGGAGAGGCTGGTGGCAGATGACACTTGGCTATTATGAGCGTACTCGATCCAGGCCAGATGGTCACTCCAGGCCGTCGGGTGCGCGGAGGTCACGCAGCGGAGGGCCTGCTCCAACTCCTGATTCATCCGCTCTGCCTGCCCGTTCGTCTGGGGGTGGTACTCGGACGAGAGGCTTACTGTGGCCCCCAGTTCCCTGCAGAAACTCCTCCAGACCTGGGAGGAGAGCTGGGGACCACAATCTGAGACAATATCCAATGGAATCCCATGCAGACGCACGACATGGTGGACCAGGAGGTCTGCAGTCTCCTGAGCCGTCGGGAGCTTCGGGAGGGCCACGAAGTGGGCCGCCTTGGAGAACCGATCCACTATCGTGAGGATGGCTGTCTTGCCCTGGGACGGCGGGAGGCCCGTGACGAAGTCCAGGCCGATGTGAGACCAGGGGCGATGAGGCACGGGCAAAGGCTGGAGGAGACCCTGGGTTCGTTGGTGGTCCGCTTTGCCCCTGGCGCAGGTGGTGCAGGCCTGGACGTACACCCGGACGTCGGCTTCCAGAGACTCCCACCAGAAGCGCTGCCGGACAACCGCCACGGTTCTTCGCACCCCTGGGTGGCAGGAGAGATTGGAACCGTGACAGAAGTCCAGGACTGCAGCTCTGGCCTCTGGTGGGAATTACAGTCTGTTTTTGGGGCCGGCCCCTAGGTCCGGGTTCCGTGTCAGGGCCTCCCGGATGGTCTTCTCCACATCCCAGGTGAAGGTGGCCACGACAGTGGACTCTGGGATGATGGTCTCGGTCGGGTCTGACAGCTCTGTCCTGACTTCCTTTTCATGCACCCGGGACAGGGCGTCAGACCGTTGGTTCTTCGTCCCGGGGCGGTATGTGATCCGAAAGTCAAAACGCCAGAAGAACAGTGACCAGCGGGCTTGCCTGGGGTTCAGACGCTTGGCGGTCCGGATGTACTCCAGGTTCCGATGGTCAGTGAAAACCGTGAATGGCTCCGAAGCTCCTTCCAACAGGTGTCTCCACTCCTCCAGAGCCTCCTTCACCGCAAGAAGCTCCCGATTGCCGACGTCATAGTTCCTTTCAGCCGGGGTCAACCTGCGGGAAAAATAGGAGAATAGGTGGAGAACCTTGTCGGACTCCCTGCTCTGGGACAGCACGGCTCCTATCCCTGAGTCAGAGGCGTCCACTTCCACTATAAACTGGCGACTTGGATCGGGCTGCACCAGAACTGGTGCAGTCGAGAACCGGTGTTTCAACTCCCTAAACGCGGCTTCGCACTGATCCGACCAGGTGAAGGGGACTTTTGTGGAGGTCAGGGCTGTCAGGGGACTAACCACCTGACTATAGCCCTTGATGAACCTCCGGTAAAAATTAGCAAAACCGAGGAACTGTTGCAGTTTCCTACGGTTTGTTGGTTGGGGCCAGTCTCTCACCGCCGCTACCTTGGCCGGATCTTGTGCGACGGAGTTTGAGGAGATGATGAACCCCAGGAAGGACAAAGAAGTACGGTGGAACTCGCACTTCTCGCCCTTCACAAACAGCCGGTTCTCCAACAACCGCTGCAGGACCTGACGTACATGCGTAACATGAGTCTCAGGATCCGGGGAAAAGATGAGTATATCGTCTAGATATACGAAGACAAACCGATGCAGGAAGTCCCGCAAGACATCGTTTACCAAGGCTTGGAACGTCGAGGGGGCGTTTGTGAGGCCGAACGGCATGACCAGGTACTCAAAGTGACACAACGGGGTGTTAAATCTATTTAAGCATAAAAATTCAAAAATAATATAGCACCTTCAACTGCACCACAGACTAAAACAGTTAAATGTGGTCTATTAAACATTAGGTCTCTCTCTTCTAAGTCCCTGTTGGTAAATGATATAATAATTGATCAGCATATTGATTTATTCTGCCTTACAGAAACCTGGTTACAGCAGGATGAATATGTTAGTTTAAATGAGTCAACACCCCCGAGTCACACTAACTGTCAGAATGCTCGTAGCACGGGCCGGGGAGGAGGATTAGCAGCAATCTTCCATCTTATTAATCAAAAACCCAGACAGAGCTTTAATTCATTTGAAAGCTTGACTCTTAGTCTTATCCATCCAAATTGGAAGTCCCAAAAACAAGTTTTATTTGTTATTATCTATCGTCCACCTGGTCGTTACTGTGAGTTTCTCTGTGAATTTTCAGACCTTTTGTCTGACTTAGTGCTTAGCTCAGATAAGATAATTATAGTGGGCGATTTTAACATCCACACAGATGCTGAGAATGACAGCCTCAACACTGCATTTAATCTATTATTAGACTCTATTGGCTTTGCTCAAAATGTAAATGAGTCCACCCACCACTTTAATCATATCTTAGATCTTGTTCTGACTTATGGTATGGAAATAGAAGACTTAACAGTATTCCCTGAAAACTCCCTTCTGTCTGATCATTTCTTAATAACATTTACATTTACTCTGATGGACTACCCAGCAGTGGGGAATAAGTTTCATTACACTAGAAGTCTTTCAGAAAGCGCTGTAACTAGGTTTAAGGATATGATTCCTTCTTTATGTTCTCTAATGCCATATACCAACACAGTGCAGAGTAGCTACCTAAACTCTAAGTGAGATAGAGTATCTCGTCAATAGTTTTACATCCTCATTGAAGACAACTTTGGATGCTGTAGCTCCTCTGAAAAAGAGAGCTTTAAATCAGAAGTGCCTGACTCCGTGGTATAACTCACAAACTCGTAGCTTAAAGCAGATAACCCGTAAGTTGGAGAGGAAATGGTGTCTCACTAATTTAGAAGATCTTCACTTAGCCTGGCAAAAGAGTCTGTTGCTCTATAAAAAAGCCCTCCGTAAAGCTAGGACATCTTTCTACTCATCACTAATTGAAGAAAATAAGAACAACCCCAGGTTTCTTTTCAGCACTGTAGCCAGGCTGACAAAGAGTCAGAGCTCTATTGAGCTGAGTATTCCATTAACTTTAACTAGTAATGACTTCATGACTTTCTTTGCTAACAAAATTTTAACTATTAGAGAAAAAATTACTCATAACCATCCCAAAGACGTATCGTTATCTTTGGCTGCTTTCAGTGATGCCGGTATTTGGTTAGACTCTTTCTCTCCGATTGTTCTGTCTGAGTTATTTTCATTAGTTACTTCATCCAAACCATCAACATGTTTATTAGACCCCATTCCTACCAGGCTGCTCAAGGAAGCCCTACCATTATTTAATGCTTCGATCTTAAATATGATCAATCTATCTTTGTTAGTTGGCTATGTACCACAGGCTTTTAAGGTGGCAGTAATTAAACCATTACTTAAAAAGCCATCACTTGACCCAGCTATCTTAGCTAATTATAGGCCAATCTCCAACCTTCCTTTTCTCTCAAAAATTCTTGAAAGGGTAGTTGTAAAACAGCTAACTGATCATCTGCAGAGGAATGGTCTATTTGAAGAGTTTCAGTCAGGTTTTAGAATTCATCATAGTACAGAAACAGCATTAGTGAAGGTTACAAATGATCTTCTTATGGCCTCAGACAGTGGACTCATCTCTGTGCTTGTTCTGTTAGACCTCAGTGCTGCTTTTGATACTGTTGACCATAAAATTTTATTACAGAGATTAGAGCATGCCATAGGTATTAAAGGCACTGCGCTGCGGTGGTTTGAATCATATTTGTCTAATAGATTACAATTTGTTCATGTAAATGGGGAATCTTCTTCACAGACTAAAGTTAATTATGGAGTTCCACAAGGTTCTGCTAGGACCAATTTTATTCACTTTATACATGCTTCCCTTAGGCAGTATTATTAGACGGTATTGCTTAAATTTTCATTGTTACGCAGATGATACCCAGCTTTATCTATCCATGAAGCCAGAGGACACACACCAATTAGCTAAACTGCAGGATTGTCTTACAGACATAAAGACATGGATGACCTCTAATTTCCTGCTTTTAAACTCAGATAAAACTGAAGTTATTGTACTTGGCCCCACAAATCTTAGAAACATGGTGTCTAACCAGATCCTTACTCTGGATGGCATTACCCTGACCTCTAGTAACACTGTGAGAAATCTTGGAGTCATTTTTGATCAGGATATGTCATTCAACGCGCATATTAAACAAATATGTAGGACTGCTTTTTTGCATTTACGCAATATCTCTAAAATTAGAAAGGTCTTGTCTCAGAGTGATGCTGAAAAACTAATTCATGCATTTATTTCCTCTAGGCTGGACTATTGTAATTCATTATTATCAGGTTGTCCTAAAAGTTCCCTAAAAAGCCTTCAGTTAATTCAAAATGCTGCAGCTAGAGTACTAACGGGGACTAGAAGGAGAGAGCATATCTCACTCATATTAGCCTCTCTTCATTGGCTTCCTGTTAATTCTAGAATAGAATTTAAAATTCTTCTTCTTACTTATAAGGTTTTGAATAATCAGGTCCCATCTTATCTTAGGGACCTCATAGTACCATATCACCCCAATAGAGCGCTTCGCTCTCAGACTGCAGGCTTACTTGTAGTTCCTAGGGTTTGTAAGAGTAGAATGGGAGGCAGAGCTTTCAGCTTTCAGGCTCCTCTCCTGTGGAACCAGCTCCCAATTCAGATCAGGGAGACAGACACCCTCTCTACTTTTAAGATTAGGCTTAAAACTTTCCTTTTTGCTAAAGCTTATAGTTAGGGCTGGATCGGGTGACCCTGAACCATCCCTTAGTTATGCTGCTATAGACTTAGACTGCTGGGGGGTTCCCATAATGCATTGAGTGTTTCTTTCTCTTTTTGCTCTGTATGCACCACTCTGCTTTTAATCATTAGTGATCGATCTCTGCTCCCCTCCACAGCATGTCTTTTTCCTGGTTCTCTCCCTCAGCCCCAACCAGTCCCAGCAGAAGACTGCCCCTCCCTGAGCCTGGTTCTGCTGGAGGTTTCTTCCTGTTAAAAGGGAGTTTTTCCTTCCCACTGTAGCCAAGTGCTTGCTCACAGGGGGTCGTTTTGACCGTTGGGGTTTTACATAACTATTGTATGGCCTTGCCTTACAATATAAAGCGCCTTGGGGCAACTGTTTGTTGTGATTTGGCGCTATATAAAAAAAAACAAATTGATTGATTGATTGATTAAATGCCGTCTTCCATTCGTCTCCCTTCCGGATCTGAACCAGGTGGTACGCATTCCTAAGATCCAGTTTTGTGAAAATTTGGGCTCCATGCAGGGGCGTGAATACTGAATCTAACAGGGGCAGAGGGTATCGGTTGCGAACCGTGATCTCGTTCAGCCCCCTGTAATCAATGCATGGACGTAGTCCACCGTCTTTCTTGCCCACAAAAAAGAAACCAGCACCCATCGGGGAGGTGGAGTTCCGGATCAGCCCGGCAGCTAATGAGTCCCGGATGTAGGTCTCCATTGATTCGCGTTCAGGACGTGAGAGGTTGTACAGCCTACTGGACGGGTACTTAACGCCCGGGATCAAATCAATGGCACAATCGTACGGACAGTGTGGGGGATGGGTGAGCGCCAGATCCTTGCTGAAAACGTCAGCAAGATCATGGTACTCACTTGGCACCGCCGTCAGATTGGGAGGGACTTTGACCTCCTCACTAGCTGTCACACCAGGCGGAACCGAGGATCCGAGACATTCCCGGTGGCAGGTTTCGCTGCACTGAGCCACAACCCCAGATGGCCAATCAATCCGGGGATTGTGATTTATCATCCAAGGATAGCCCAAAATCACACGGGAGGTAGAAGGTGTTACATAAAACACAATCTCCTCCCTGTGATTACCAGACACCACCAGTGTCACTGGCCGTGTCTGGTGTGTGATTAATGGGAGAAGGGTGCCATCTACTGCCCGTACCTTCAAAGGCGAAGGTAGAGCCACTAGAGGGAGCCCGACTTCCCTTGCCCATCTGCTGTCCAGCAGATTCCCACGGGGTGTGTCTACCAGTGCTGGGGCGTGAAGGGTCAGATCCCTACTCAGGATCGTAACTGGGATGCGTGCAGATTTACGGGGTCTCCCCGCGTGCGTATTATGGCCCACCCTTAACCCAGCTTCTAAGGGCGGGCGTTGTCGTTTAACCGTTTGGGGCAGTTCCTCTGTAGATGCTCACTCGAGCCACAGAAAAAACACTCCCCACGGACCAGCCTCCGTTATCTGAGTTTTGTATTGACTTTAGCCCTGCTTGTGTCCATAGCTTCGTCAGCAGGGGGAGCTGTTGCCACACGTGAGTCACGGGCTGTGGAGCGTGGGGAAGACGGCACCCTTTCGGACCCGGAAGGAAGAGGGACGGCTCGTGCCCGGCCACGCCCCCCGCCCTGCTCCCGACGGTGTTCCTCTAATCGGTTATCTAATCGTATAAGCAGATCAACAAGCCCATCGAAAACCATGCGGTTCATCCTTAGCCTGTAAATGCTCCTTCAGGACCGGAGACAGTCCGTTTATGAAGGCGGCACGGAGTGCAACGTTGTTCCAGCCGGACCTCGCAGCCGCGATGCGGAAGTCAACTGCATACTCCGCTGCACTCCGACGCCCCTGTCTTATTGACAGCAGCAAGTTTGATGCGGATTCGCCTCTATGGGGGTGATCAAAAACCTGCTTGAACTCCCTCACAAACCCAGTATACGTCGTTAGGAGCCGTGAATTGTGCTCCCAGAGCACCGTAGCCCAGGCGCGTGCCTCTCCTCGAAGCAAATTTATTACGTAAGCCACCCGGCTGGCGTCTGACTCGTACATGACGGGACGCTGTGAAAAGACGAGCGAGCAATGCATTAAGAAGTCCGCGCACGTCTCGACACAGCCTCCATACGGCTCCAGAGGGCTTATGTAAGCTTCAGGGGATGGTGGGGGGGTTCGTTGAACGACCAGCGGAATGTCTGTCTCAGGCCTCCGGTCAGTGGGAGGAGGTGCTGCAGCAGCGCCCTGAGCCTGTGCTTCCACCCGGGCGGTGAGAGCCTCCATCCTCCGATTGAGAATCACATTCTGCTCGGTGACTAAGTCCAGCCGAGCAGTAAAAGCGGTCAAGATTTGCTGCAGCTCACCTAACACGCCTCCTGCTCACCTCGCTCTTCCATTGGCTGTTCAAGCAATGGTTGACGCCCCTCGGGATCCATGACGCTGGCCGAGAAATCCTGTTGTGAAAGTGTAGGAACACGGACCCACAACAGGGGGCGCTAAATGAACGGACAATGGATAAGCCAAACAGTAACAATTTAATGTTGTGAAGTGCACAACGGAATACAGACAAACACAGTTTTGGTACCACAGACAATTAAATGTTGAGTGACATGTGGGCAGGCTTGAGGATAGGAGACGTCCGTCTAGAACCGAGCCGGATCCCACACAGCCCTCACCGCCAACGGATCTGAAGGACACCGGAGCCGCCAAGTCCTGGAGCCCCAGGTGGCCACCGTCTCCAGCTGTCAGACCGGGTACTGCTGGCAGAGAAGCTCCTGTCTAACCACTTATCTGGTTGGAGTGTGAAGCGAAGCCGTCGCTGATCACACCAAACGCCAATTCCCAGATAAGGCAACACCACAGGAAAACGGCTGCAAAAAGAGCTCAGATTATTTGTCAGAGTTGACTACAGCTGAGAAGTTACCTCCAAGGTAGCTGATTTTTTGGCGGGGAGGTGGAGTTGCAGTCCGGCCTTTATGGTGGTGGTGGTATGATGTGAATGAGTGACAGCTGGTGCTGATGACGGGTGACAGCTGTCACTCCCGGTTGCTATGACGCCCTCGTGCTTGAAGCCCGCACTTCAAGCAGGGCGCCATCTGGTGGTGGTGGGCCAGCAGTACCTCCTCTTCAGCGGCCCACACAACAGAATCATTGACAAAATTGAAGTTGCGCCGGGGCTGGAACTTTCAACAAGACAACGACCCTAAACACTGCTCAAAATCTATGAAGGCATTCATGCAGAGGAACAAGTACAATGTTCTGGAATGACCATCTCAGTCCTCAGACCTGAATATTATTGAAAATCTGTGGTGTGATTTTAAGCAGGCTGTCCATGCTCGGAAACCAACAAACCTGACTGAACTGGAGATGTTTTGTAAAGGAGAATGGTCCAAAATAACCTCAACCAGAATCCAGACTCTCATTGGAAGCTATAGGAAGCATTTAGAGGTTGTTATTTCTGCAAAAAGAGGATCTACTAAATATTGATGTATTTTTTCTGTTGGGGTGCCCAAATTTTTGCACCTGCCTAATTTTGTTTAAAGAATTATTGCACACTTTCTGTAAATCCTATAAACTTCATTTCACTTCTCAAATATCACTGTGTTTGACTGCTGTATGATATATTTAACTGAAATTGTTGACGCAAACAACCAATGATTTATAAAGGAAAATCATGGAAATCATCAGGGGTGCCCAAACTTTTACCTACAACTGTACATCATCTGCTCATGATTCTTTGTTTGCATAAGTGCGCAGAGAGGAGACTGACCAATCCAAAATGCTGGTATTGGCCATGTATCCCAATTTATAAGTGAATGAAAGGCATCATATACAAGGTCTGTTAGAAAAGTATCCGACCTTTTTATTTTTTCAAAAACCATATGGATTTGTATCACGTGTGATTGCATTGACAATTTTATGGGGATTACACAGATTAAGGAGTGCTCCAGCCGGTTTAAAGACCGCCCACAGCGTCTGAGAGCGCGGCGCACTCCGAGAGCCGATCAACAGGCTGAAACAACCAGAGCATTTCCAATGTGAAGGTTTTGTTGATCCGGGACGTCGTCTGACTTACACAACAATGGCAGAAGACGTGGACATCAGTACTTTTTCGGCACATTCCACTGTTACAGGAGTCTTTTTCTTGGAAAGAGGAGTGGAGGAATGCGCCACCGTGCCGCTCATGGCGCGGCACAAAACCAAGTTGGTCTCACAGGACGGCTTTCAGACGGCTTTTCAGTCGTGTGACTATCTGGGAAATTGTGCATGAGCTGGACATGCCCCAACATGTCCTGTGAGGCTTCATCACGGCATTGCTTTGCGCCATGCAGACCAACACGGAGGTGGTTTTGTGCCGCGCCATGAGCGGCACGGTGGCGCATTCCTCCGCTCCTCTTTTCATGACAAAAACTCCTGTAACAGTGGAATGTGCCGTTCATTTCCAAACTGGACGCTCTGTTGATCCGAGACGTCGTCTGACTAGCACAAGAACTGCGGAAGACGTGGACATCAGCACTTTTTCGGCACATTGAGACAGACGTGCTGAGGAATTCCGCGTGTCACGGTGGAGCCACATGGCGCAAAGCAACGCCATGATGAAGCCTCACAGGACATGTTGGGGCATGTCCAGCTCATGCACAATTTCTCGGATAGTCACACGACTGAAAAGCCATCCGAAAGCCATCCTGTGAGATCAACACGAGGTGGTTTTGTGCCGTGCCATGAGCGGCACGGTGGCGCATCCCGCTGCTCCTCTTTCCATGAAAAAAACTCCTGTAACAGTGGAATGTGCCAAAAAAGTACTGATGTCCATGTCTTCTGCCATTGTTGTGTAAGTCAGATGACATCCCGGATCAACAAAGCCTTCACGTTGGAAATGATCTGGCTGATTCAGCCTGTTGATCGCCGCTCGGAGTGCGCTGCGCTCTCAGACGCTGTGGGCTGTCTTTAAACCGGCTGGAGCACTCCTTAATCTGTGTAATCCCCATAAAATCGTCCCTGAAAGCCATCTGAATTTTCCAAATGGTTACCACCTGGAGGTCTCTCACAGTTTCTGGAAAAATTTGATGCAGCAAAGCTCCAAATCATTCAGACATTTTATTTGCAATAAAAATCCGACGAGAGGGGTGGACCACTGCTCACACAAAGCCTGCTCACAGGCGAATGACGCAACCGACAGGCATGAAAAAACTCACGTATGCGCATGAAGGTTCAAGCTTGGCTGATGCAATCACACGTGATTCAAATCCATATGGTTTTTGAAAAAAATAAAAAGGTCGGTTACTTTTCTAACAGACCTCGTACATATGTGGGGACTGGTGTTTTAGAAGATGTACGACATCAACAGTGACTTCTGTGTGACTTCATTATGAGGTCATTCACACCAATCAATCTCAAATATTTTGCTGGTCAATATATGCTTTCGATCATCCATCTGGGATTCCTTACTGTTGAGATGTACAAGAAAAGGTGTTTTTCAAACTGCATTTTCCTTGACCTTTGCACATACTACTCTAAAATCAAATCATCTATCCAAGTAATATTCCCACCATGTTTGAAAGAAATCTGTCCAGCCTTTTTTGAGTTGAGTTATCTTGTCCACAGACACACCAGTGAAAAGAATACCTTCTTCTTTCAGCTGCTCCCATTAGGGGGCACCACAGCAGATCAACTGTTTCCATCTCACACTGTCCTCTGGATCTTCCTCTGTCACATCAACCACCTGCATGTCCTCCCTCACCACATCCATAAACCTCCTCTTTGGCCTCACTCTTCCATCTTCAGCATCCTTCTCCCTATATAGCCTGGGTCCCTCCTCTGCACATGTCCAAACCATCTCAGTCTAACCTCTCTGACTTTGTCATCAAATTGTCCCACCTGTGGTGTACCTCTGATATGTTCATTCCTAATCCTGTCCATCCTCATCACTCCCAAAGAGAATCTCAACATCTTCAGCTCTGCCACCTCCAGCTCTGTCTTCTGTCTTTTAGTGATACCGTCTCTAAGCCGTCCAACATAGCTGGTCTCACTACTGTCTTGTAAACTTTTTCCTTCACTCTTGCTGATATTCTTCAGTCACAAATCACTCCTGCCACCTTTCTCCACCCACTCCACCCTGCCTACTCTCTCTTCTTCACCTCTCTACCACACTCTCCATTACTTTGGAGAGTTGACCCCAAATATTTAAACTCATCTACTTTCACAACTTCTACTCTTTCTAAGTGTTATGGTTGGGACTGGGTTTGGAAGACAGACCCAAATGCTGGGAGCAGAAAGGTAGACAGAGTGAAATAAACAAAGGTTTAAAGAACAAAAAGGGCACTGCGCAGTGTGAAGACTATAACAAGGATGGACCACGGGGACCTGACTGACGGGACTGACAGGACAACAGGACAGGGACTGGAAATAGGTGACATGGGCCTGTGGAGCTGCTTCGGACAGAATGAACTGCTGGGGAGAATGAGTGGGCAGGTGAGAATGTGCAGGTGCACTTGGACACTCACCCAGATATGAAAAGACAAAACTAAACTCAAATAAGTTCATTCAGGGTTTCACTTCAGATAAAAGTTCAGGATCAAAGTCTCAGTTCAACAAGACCCCAAAGACATACATATGTGGCAGACAGACAAAGTCCAATGACAGCTCCAAGTGCCAAGGCTCAGGAGTGCGCAGAGCGCACTGCGAACTGCAATACAGCAGAGTCAGAATTCTCTGGGTGGCTGCATCCAAGAAAAACCACAGCTACATTCACAGAGGCCCTCAGCAGCTGCGTGCGGACCCACTCCAGACTGTGAGTAGATCTGATCACTGAAGATACAAAATAACTTAACCGTTCAGCCAGCAGAGAAAATAGATTACTGTGCACATTGTTCCTGAACAGCGCGGACGTGCACGAACTCTGATAATTGAATAACAGCTGATATTCCTGAACTGCGTGGAGGAGAATGGACTCTGATGATTAACAGCTGATAATGCGAAACGCCGTGTGTGATGACACACCAGACAGACGGCAGAAAATGTCAGGGCAGAAGCAAAAGGCGTGACAGCGCAATCTTCGTCTGCGCCAGAAAACTCGCAGATGAAGTAAAATATGGCCAATTAAGCCTGGAAGCTTGTAACAGGAAAACACAGCTGATTAGACAGACACAGACACCCTCTCTACTTTTAAGATTAGGCTTAAAACTTTCCTTTTTGCTAAAGCTTATAGTTAGGGCTGGATCAGGTGACCCTGAACCATCCCTTAGTTATGCTGCTATAGACGTAGACTGCTGGGGGGTTCCCATGATGCACTGTTTCTTTCTCTTTTTGCTCTGTATGCACCACTCTGCATTTAATCATTAGTGATTGATCTCTGCTCCCCTCCACAGCATGTCTTTTTCCTGGTTCTCTCCCTCAGCCCCAACCAGTCCCAGCAGAAGACTGCCCCTCCCTGAGCCTGGTTCTGCTGGAGGTTTCTTCCTGTTAAAAGGGAGTTTTTCCTTCCCACTGTAGCCAAGTGCTTGGTCACAGAGGGTCGTTTTGACTGTTGGGGTTTTACATAATTATTGTATGGCCTTGCCTTACAATATAAAGCGCCTTGGGGCAACTGTTTGTTGTGAGTTGGCGCTATATAAAAAAATTGATTGAATTGATTGATTACCTTCTGAGCTTGGCAGCTCAACTCAACAGGTTATTTCCTGAATGGCAGGAAAAACACGACCACTTACACTCTGAGCCTGGAAGCTACAGTGGGAATAACATGATAAATTACATTGTTTAGCATGGAAACTCACAGCGGGAAAATCACGGCAAGCATGTACTGAGCAAGGAGGCTCACTGCGGGAACTCGGTGGAAACCCGACCACCTGTTATCAACCTGGAAAAAGCTCGGAGATTATGCAAACATTATAGTCCATGGAGACTCCTGTCTGATCTCACCTGTCAATCTGTCCATCGTCACTGCAAACAAGAAAGGACTCAGAGCTGATCCTTGGTGTAATCCCACCTCCACCTTGAACCAGTTTGTCATTCCTACTGCACATCTCACCGCTGTCACACGATCCTTTGCACATGTTCTGCACTACCCTCACATACTTCTCTGACACTCCAGACTTCCTCATACAATGCCACATTCTTCTCTTGGCACCCTGTCATAAACTTTCTCCAAATCCACAAACACACAATGTAACTGTCAGGATTTGAAATTTTGCTTTATGTTCTGCCTGTCTTACATTGTTTAGTTATTTGGTTTTGTTGTATATTAGTTTTCTTGGTGGTCTTTTTCCTGCTTGACTTTTCTCTGTCCCTGTTTCTCTTGTCTTTCTCTTGGTGCTTGGTGGTGTGCGTTTCCCTCTGTCTGGCCACACCCTTGTTGTGGTGTTTTCCACACACACCTGTTTCTAATCTGCAGCTCATCACCTGGGTGCATTTAAGGTTCACTGTTTGCTCTGGTCCCTTGCCAGATTGATGTGCCTTGTGCCTTCTCTCCAGCTCTGTTCTTTGTGTTTCCTTGTCTTGCTAGCCTCCTGTGGATGACCTCCTGCCTGTTAACTCAACCACTCCAAAGCCTGATGTTAGTTGTACTTTTGCTCTTGTTGGACTGCCTTTTTGTGTACCGGACCCAGCTTACTGTTTCAGTAAACCACTTTTACATACAGAGCTACAACCACAAATCCAATGAAGTTGGGACGTTGTGTGAAATGTAAATAAAAATAGAATACAATGTAGGGCTGCAGCTATCGATTATTTTAGTAATCGAGTATTCTATGGATTATTCTGGCAATTAATTGAGTAATCAGATAAAAAGTACTTTTGCGTTTTTAAACAACATCAATAGTCCAGGGATCTCCCTAAGCAATGGTACAATGTCGCTGCGCCAGTGTTGACATTTGCTGAAATGGCGATAGGAAGTGGTTTCTGTTTTGTTTTGTTTTTCCCCACTTGTAAAATTTAAGCATTTTTGAGTTTGTTTTGTTTAAGGTTCGTGGACTGGGCCCCTGCTTTAATTCTTTTTAATCCCTCTTCCTCTGCATTTCAGCTGGAGGTTGAACATGCAGCCTTGCAAACAGTTTTTATTATTATTTTATTTAAGTTACAGTGTTTGTGAAGCATTGTGTGTTGCTCAAAAAAAGCGAAAATTAAAAAGTGAAACACTCAGTGCGGGTCTGAGCAAATGTGTGTTTTTTAAAAAAAGACAAGCACACTGCTTCTCTTTAAATATGTAGTACTACTTTTTTGCATTTGCGCAATATCTCTAAAATTAGAAAGGTCTTGTCTCAGAGTGATGCTGAAAAGCTAATTCATGCATTTATTTCCTCTAGGTTGGACTATTGTAATTCATTATTATCAGGTTGTCCTAAAAGTTCCCTGAAAAGCCTTCAGTTAATTCAAAATGCTGCAGCTAGAGTACTGACGGGAACTAGAAGGAGAGAGCATATTTCACCCATATTGGCTTCTCTTCATTGGCTCCCTGTTAAGTCCAGAATAGAATTTAAAACTCTTCTTCTTACTTATAAGGTTTTGAATAATCAGGTCCCATCTTATCTTAGGGACCTCATAGTACCATATCACCAAGAGCGCTTCGCTCTCAGACTGCAGGCTTACTTGTAGTTCCTTGGGTTTGTAAGAGTAGAATGGGAGGCAGAGCCTTCAGCTTTCAGGCTCCTCTCCTGTGGAACCAGCTCCCAATTCAGATCAGGGAGACAGACACCCTCTCTACTTTTAAGATTAAGCTTAAAACTTTCCTTTTTGAAAAATCTTATAGTTAGGGCTGGATCAGGTGACCCTGAACCATCCCTTAGTTATGCTGCTATAGACTTAGACTGCTGGGGGGTTCCCATGATGTACCCAGTGTTTCTTTTTATTCACCTCTTTTTGCTCTGTATGCACCACTCTGCATTTAATCATTAGTGACTGATCTCTGCTCTCTTCCACAGCATGTCTTTTTCCTGATTCTCTCCCCTCAGCCCCAACCAGTCCCAGCAGAAGACTGCCCCTCCCTGAGCCTGGTTCTCTGGAGGTTTCTTCCTGTTAAAAGGGAGTTTTTCCTTCCCACTGTCGCCAAGTGCTTGCTCATAGGGGGTCGTTTTGACCGTTGGGGTTTTTCTGTAATTATTGTATGGCTTTTGCCTTACAATATAAAGCGCCTTGGGACAACTGTTTGTTGTGATTTGGCGCTATATAAATAAAATTGATTTGATTTGATATGATTTAAATGTGCAGATAAGCAGCGTGGACCCTCTTTCTCTTAAAAGCTTTATTTTAGTCTGTGTGTCACATTGGACAGCAGCAGCTTTTGGATTAGCATTTACACAGTTTTTGGGCATGCTCTGGTCTTCTGTTTTTTTTTGGGGGGGGGGACATTGCAGCGCCACACACAGGCCTGGCATATGTACTTCAATGTTAAATGATTCTTTGAGGCACAGAATTTGCCTCAAACATTTTTTGTAATTGAATTATTCAAGTTACTCGACTATTCGTTTCAGCCCTAGTACAATGATTTCGAAAATCGTCTTCAACCTATATTCAGTTGATTACACCACAAAGACAAGATATTTAATGTTCAAACTGATAGACTTTTTTGTTTTTGTGCAAATATTTGCTCATTTTGAAATGGATGCCTGCAACACATTTCAAAAAAGCTGGGACAGGGGCAACAAAAGACTGGGAAAGTTGATGAATGCTCAAAGAACACCTGTTTGGAACATTTCACAGGTGAACAACTTAATTGGAAACTGGTGAGTGTCATGAATGGGTATAAAAGGAGCATCCCCAAAAGGCTCAGTCGTTCACAAGCAAAGATGGGACGAGGATCACCACTTTGCGAACAACTGCATGAAAAAAATAGTGCAACAGTTTAAGAACTATGTTTCTTAACGTTCAATTTAGGCAAGGAATTTAGGGATTCCATCATCTACAGTCCATAATATATTCAGAAGATTCAGAGAAGCTGGAGAACTTTCTACATGTAAGTGGCAATGCCGAAAACCAACATTGAATGCCCGTGACCTTCGATCCCTCAGGCGGCACTGCATTAAAAATCGACATCATTGTGTAAAGGATCTTACCGCATGGGCTCAGGAACACTTCAGAAAACCATTGTCAGTTAGCACAGTTCGTCACTACATCTACAAGTGCAAGTTAAAACTCTACCATGCAAAGTGAAAGCCATACATCAACAATTTCTCTAGGCCCGAGCTCATTTGAAATGGACAGACGCAAACTGGAAAAGTGTGCTGTGGTCTGATGAGTCCACATTTCAAATTGTTTTTGGAAATCATGGACGTTGTGTCCTCCAGACAAAAGAGGAAAAAGACCATCCAGACTGTTACCAGCGCAAAGTTCAAAAGCCAGTATCTGTGATGCTATGGCGTGTGTTAGTGCCCATGGCATGGGCAACTTACACATCTGTGATGGCACCATCAATGCTGAAAGGTACATCCAGGTTTTGGAGCAACACATGCTGCCATTCAAGCAACGTCTTTTTCAGGGACGTCCCTGCTTATTTCAGCAAGACAATGCCAAGCCACATTCTGCACGTTTTACAACAGCGTGGCTTCGTAGTAAAAGAGTGCGGGTACTAGACTGGCCTGCCTGCAGTCCAGACCTGTCGCCCATCGAAAATGTGTGGCGCATTATGCACAGCAAAATACAACACCGGAGACACCGGAGACACCGGACTGTTGAACAACTGAAGTCGTACATCAATTTCAATTTCAATTTATTAATTTATATAGCGCCACCTCACGACAAAGTCGCCCCAAGGTGCTTCACACAATTCACAACAACACAAATTAATCAAAAATCAAAATTAAAAGTAAGAAAAGCACAATAAAAAGATAAAACACAGAAGAATAAAAGGAAATTACAAAGCAAACACAAACAAATTAAACTAATGATAAGACAGTCTAAAAAAGTGGGTCTTCAGTCTTGATTTAAAAGTCTCCACCGTGTCAGACTGCCGAATAACAGCAGGTAGATCGTTCCAAAGAGTCGGACCACGGTAGGAGAAGGATCTATACCCCACAGACTTCTTGTTCATCCTCGGAACACACAGAAGCCCTGCACCCTCAGAACGCAAGGGCCTCACAGGTACGTAGGGCTTAACCAAGTCCGCCAGGTAAGAAGGTGCCAGTCCATGAACAATTTTATAAACCAACAATAAAACTTTAAAATCCGATCTGGCAGATCGGATTTTAATCCGATCAAGCAAGAATGGGAAAGAATTCCATCTACAAAGCTTCAACAATTAGTGTCCTCAGTTCCCAAACACTTATTGAGTGTTGTTAGAAGGAAAGGTGATGTAACACAGTGATAAACATACCACTGTCCCAGCTTTTTTGAAACGTGTTGCAGCATCCATTTCAAAATGAGCAAATATTTGCACAAAAACAATCAAGTTTATCAGTTTGAACATTAAATATCTTGAACATTAAATATCTTGTCTTTGTGGTGGATTCAATTGAATATAGGTTGAAGAGGATTTGCAAATCATTGTATTCTGTTTTTATTTACATTTTACACAACGTCCAAACTTCACTGGAATTGGGGTTGTACTTGTCTGAGTCCTGCATTTGTGTCCAGCCATTCCTGACCACTAAGCCTGATTGAAACTCCTTGTGGCCTTCTCTACACTTCTCCACCAGTACTACTGTCCTGTCTGTAGTGCTTTCTCCTCATGAAACCTTATTGCTGCTCACAGACTTTCACCTGTTTTCTAAGCAGAGGTTCTACGACTCTTTCACATAACCTCATGCTGTGGTTGGTCAAATTTATGCCTCTGTAGTTACTGCACATCACCCTTGTTTTTAAAAATAGAAAACAGCACACTTCATCTCCACTCCTCAGGCATCTCCTCACTTTACACGATTTTATTAAACAATCTGGTTAGAAACTCCACTGCCATCTCTCATCTGTCATCTGGACATCTGAACTACCTTTCCTTTTCATAGCTGCCCTCACTTATCCCTAGTACTTACTGCTTTACTTTCTCCATATCATCTAGCCTTCTCTCTCTCTCTCTCATTTTCTTCATTCATCAGCTCCTCAAAATATTCCCTCCACCTTCTCAACACAGTCTCCTCACTTGTCACCACATTACCATCTGCATCTTTTACCCTTCTAACTTGCTGCATATCCTTTCCAGCTCTGTCCTTTTGTCTGGCCAATCGTACAAGTCCTATTCTCCATCCTTGCTGTTCAACTTCTTGTACTACTCGCTAAATGCCTTTTCCGTGGCTGTTGCCACTTCTCTTTTCACCTTACATTGCATCTCCTTGTATTCATGTCTACTTTCATCATCTCTAAGACTATCCCAATTGTTTTTTGCCAACCTCTTTGTTCTTAGGCTTTCCTGGACATCTTCATGCCACCACCAAGTCTCCTTGGTGTCTTCCTTCTGCTGTCCAGATGTCACACCCATTACCTTCCTAGCTGTCTCCCTCAGCACATCTGCAGTACTTTTCCAGATGTCCAAACTGCTTCCCCTCCATCCAGTGCCTCTCACACCTGCTCACTGAATTTCAAACAACAGTCTTCCTCCTTCAGCTTCCACCATCTGATCCTTTGTTGAACTCTCACGCTCTTCTTTATCCCCAAAAGTCATCCTACAAAACACCATCCTATGCTCTCTGGCTACACTCTTAGTCCAGTAAAGTTATTCAATTTAAGGCTCCAACCCACCACTAAATGCAAAAAAAAAAAAAAAAAAAAAAAAAAAGTGGGATTCTCCTCTGATATACCCCAGGAATAACATTCAATTCCAAATTCACTTGCTGTAGTGCTGTTAGAAATACTAGAAACTGAATTTGGGTGCCCTTTTAAATAATTAGCTAATTGTGCTGCTCGATGATTCTAAATCAGGAAACATGCAGAAATCTTTCTGACTGGCCCAGATACTGAACATGATGATACTGAACATATTGAAGTTGGGGGGAAGGCAACTGTGTTGCTGTACAATGGAGGAAAAAATGACAGCCTCAACAATATAGATGCCAGCGATTTAAAGAAAAGACTGTCAGAGATTCAGGCACAGGTTTTGCCACCGAGTTCAGGTGCCGCAAAGTATCACTCACTACATGTCTTTTATCAAATATGTGAATGGAAGGAGAAAGCCTAAATGCCACTGAATATGGGTGGAAGGAAAAGAATGGGAAGTTCATTCCAGTACGAACAGACCTGCCTCCAGCTCCTGGCCGCCTCCTGGAAATTATTCACTCTAACAGTAAAACCGGATGCAGGACTTTGAAATGCACTTGTTGCAGGCACGGCCTTGAGTGTACATTTGCTTGTGGAGACTGCAAAGGTTCTAGCTGCTTTAATGCAATGGATCCAGATGTTGTGACTTAAGTTGATAAATGAATAATCAGAGCTTCAAAAAAATAATGTAATTGTAATTAATGGTGGGGAAAATCTCAATATGACTGGACTATCTCTCCTGTCACCACCTAAGAGTCTCTAATTTCATTCAGCTTGCATCTCCTACACAGAATGTAGTCCACCTGGGTGCACCTTCCTCCACTCTTATATGTCACCCTGTGCTCCTACAAAAAGCCAGCAGCATAGGGGCTAACATGTCGGCCTGTTTACATGAGCTGCAGATGATGGAGTTTTGCGGACAGTCAACCTTTAGCAGCAGGAACCTTCACTCAGCTTCACTTGACAGCTGAGAGGTGGGTGAACAATGTGCAGGAAATAATGCAATCCAGAAAATAACACCAATCTTCAACCATGCTATCACATTATTAGCTAACAAATGTAAGCACTCCCTTCCTCTCAAAGTCTGGCCATGACTGACAGAGCCATCAACTGTGAACTCTGACTGGTGCAATAAGAAACGTTTAGTGCCAGTGAGCGGTGGAGATAAACAGACCCTTATTCTCACTGCAGGTTATATAAACAAAACTTTGAGCAATCCAGTCTAAAGCATGAAAAACAAGATATCCCCCTCGCTGGCAAATGCTGCTTTGGGACATTCTAATAACATTTCAAGGACTAGTACCAAGTTTTACAAAATTCCTCCTGAAAAAGTGAGAGGAGTTGATTTCAGAATATAGGCACCCTTTTTGGGATGGACGGACAGACAGACAGACATCACCACAACATAAACCCCCTTTGGGCCTTCAGCCAGTGGGGGATGAAAACTGAAATCAATTAATTAAATAAACGTAAAATATGCAACCCACACAGCCCAAGCTCATCCATACCCATGACGTTCACACCCATATGGCTGTAAAATATATAAAAGCCACAATGAAGACATAACAGTTGTTGCACACAGTCTGTGATTTCTGCAGCCTGCCCACAGCGCTGGGGAAAAGCTGTTCTGCAGACTATTTGTTTCCTGAGGGGAGGGTGTTGAAGACAGGGTTTCCAGGGTGTGAGGGATCCTGCAGGATGTCTGCAGTCTGTCAGAAGAGATGGCTGAAGTGGATATAAACAGTCATTCACACTGCCCCCTACAGGCAGAGCTCTCTGTGTACACTCAGCACTCGCACAGTGATGTAGGAACAGTGACATAGTCAGAGGACCTGGAATCAAACGGAACAGGGAGCATGAACCACAACCCACAGGTGCCCGTGGTTTACGGGTTACAGCTTCTCCTGCAGTCACACTGGTGGGAGAAAAACATGAAGCCGGTGGTCCGAGCAGAATTCCTGTGGCCTACAACAGCAGACTGTAGATGATGACGTGAGGCCATTTGTCAAAACATAGAGTAATTTACTTCACTGAAAGATACATTAAAATAGAGGGTGCGCTTTGCACTGCTTGATATTGTTTGCATTAAGCTGTGTAACCTATATCACACAAATCAAATCTCTACACATAATCATTAATGAGCAATATAAATTATTATGTATTTACAGTCTGGCAGTAATCAGTTTTGAGTAATAAAACAACTGTAGCCTTGAGGGGCCAGACGTCATGAGTCTCTGCACGTGTGTGTGTGTGTGTGTGTGTGTGTGTGTGTGTGTGTGTGTGTGTGTGTGTGTGTGTGTGTGTGTGTGTGTGTGTGTGTGTGAGTGACTGAGCGTTATTTAGTTCAGACCCACTGTCTCCCCCCCCCGCCCCCGTGGGTCAGGTTGGGTTTGGGACACATATTGTTGTGGGTCAGGTGGGGTGGGTGAGTGTGGATGTTAAAAAAACCCTCACCTTACATCACGACAGCAAGTGTTTTCCGCCTCACGGCAATTAGCATAGACACAGACCCATAATACTGCATAAGGCTACATGCGCCATCTAAAGTGTGTCTAAAGTGTCCATAAATGGACTAAGATAAAGAAAAGAAACTTTATTCTTTTGGAGACTGGAATCCTGCTCTGAGAGAGCCACAGAAATTCTGTTCTCTTTACCAGAGAGAAATGTGAAATTAAGGGACCTGCTCAAGTCAAAGAACAGGCTAAATTAAAGAGCTCTGTTAATGGTGTGTCGCACGAAGGTCATCAGTGGAATCAAAACAAAATGAAAAAAAATTCTCGTGACAGCAAAGTGACCAGTGACCAACAGGCCGTGGTCACGGGTTAGTCTACATTACAAAGACAGAGGAAAGAATACAGTGTCGTGAGTCAAGTCAGGGTCACACATCAACACCACAGAAACTGCGGTGGACCTGGATGGCAACCACTCAGGCAGACACCTGGTCCATCTCCACCTCTCAAAAGTACTTATCCATCTGCCACAGCCAGGTGAAGTGGGTGTGGCAGATGGCTAAGTCTCCTTGGTGATATGAATTAAATTAGCATTGTATCATGATTTTAATTGTAGAGTTAAACAGGACAACATTTATGTAAGTATGATGTGTAACTTTTTTAAGCTTCAGAATAATGAAATATCAGTTTGGATGACAGCTGACTAACTGTAACAGATCTGAACCATGAGATATTGTCGAGTGACCTTTGACTTGAACCTGTGGGTGTGTGATATGACAATATTAGACTGTTAATGATTAAAATGTTTGAACAATCTGCATTCACAGACAGACAGTTGCATTGCCCTCCTCTGTGTTGCAGCAGCGCTGTGATGTAACTCACATTCCTTATACGGTCAGCAGCATGTTCACAACATGCAGACACACGGTGCAAACAACTACTGCAAAGATAAAATGCTCACATCAGTTGGCAAGAAACACAGGAAACCTTTTTTAACCACCTCAAAAGAAAAGAACTCAGAAGAGTCAGCGAGCAACAACCACGGACTAAAACACATGACAAAAAACACAACACACTGTATGACGGAACAAGTACATGGTAATGGAGTAAAGTATTACCTCAAAAATTACGTGATTCCCATAACAAACGTGGAAACATCCTGAATTAGACTCTCAAATATAAATTTGTGTTCATCATCAACAGTGGTGGGGACAGCAAAGCAAGACGTTAGCTTTGATAACCACTAATCCACTAACTGACAAGTTAACTTTTAGAACGCTAAACCAATAAACCGCAAAAATTTTTACTGGAAGTTACAGCTAACTGCTAACTTTTAGTACTGTCGGCTACTGATAAGCCAGTTTTAAGTTTAAGCACCACTGAGGCTTCCGAATAAAATCAAAAGTGATCACACACCCAAAAACAAACAATGATCCAGAGCTTCTGTCTTACGTAGTCAAACAGCTGTGAGCTCAGTCCTCCATCAGCAGAAGCGAGAGAAGCAGTCTGGCTGGTGTTTCCCAAAACGGAAAAAAAGTCATTTACTTTCAACATGCATAAAGACAGACAGTGTGGAGGAGACAATAAGTGCAACAGACTTTTCACTTATGGTTTTACTCATAAACAACTTATTCCAGACAGTTTGTCGATATTAACGGTAACTGTGTCATTCTTACAGAGAGAAAATATCGTACATATGACATATCATTTAAAGGAATGCACTAAATTCTGAAGGTTTGTGGTTTAACAGACACACTTGGTGAAAGGCATTATGGGAAAAATGAGTCTCCTTCACTGGTTGGTTTATTTATTTGTAAAAAAAACAACACACAAGTTACTGTAACGTGTGTGTTGCTTTTTACAAATAAATGTGTATTTGAAATATGTTTTTTTTTTAATTTGTAAAAAAAAAAGTATTTACAAAAATGATAATTCTGTTTGTGACATGCACACTTCCATCCGGTAGATGGCAGTGTTTGATACACTTTGACAGGGAGCGGGGAAGTGATTGAAAGAGACATTAGAATTTCCCATAATGCCTTTCAGCACCTGTGTCTGTTTAAATCTAAAAACTTCAGAATTTAGTGGATTCTTTGATATGTGCGGTATTTTCTCTCTGTAAAAATCACAAAGGTACCATTAATATCTATAAACTGTCTGGAATTAGTTGTTTATGAGAAAAACCATGAGTGAAAAGTGTGTTGCACTTAATGTCTCCTCCACAATGTCTATCTTTGTACATGTTGAAAGTAAATGACTCCCCACGTCTCAGTAAGATAAACTTTATTGATCTCACAGAGGAGAAATTCACATGTTACGTCAGCTCTTAAAAAACACACACAAGATGGGTGCAAGTAGAGGAAAATGTTCACCAGACAGCGTGTGCAAGGATAAGCAATATTAATAATACTTGTAACAGTACAAGACATAAGAAATGAGGTAGAAATAGAATATGTATGTGTATATATACATATGTGTATATACACTCAACAAAAATATAAACGGAACACTTTTGGTTTTGCTCCCATTTTGTATGAGATGAACTCAAAGATCTAAAACTTTTTCCACATACACAATATCACCATTTCCCTCAAATATTGTTCACAAACCAGTCAAAATCTGTGATAGTGAGCACTTCTCCTTTGCTGAGATAATCCATCCCACCTCACAGGTGTGCCATATCAAGATGCTGATTAGACACCATGATTAGTGCACAGGTGTGCCTTAGACTGCCCACAATAAAAGGCCACTCTGAAAGGTGCAGTTTTGTTTTATTGGGGGGGGGATACCAGTCAGTATCTGGTGTGACCACCATTTGCCTCATGCAGTGCAACACATCTCCTTCACATCATCCGTGAAGAGAACACCTCTCCAACGTGCCAAACGCCAGCGAATGTGAGCATTTGCCCACTCAAGTCAGTTACGATGACAAACTGGAGTCAGGTCGAGACCCCGATGAGGACGACAAGCATGCAGATGAGCTTCCCTGAGACGGTTTCTGACAGTTTGTGCAGAAATTCTTTGGTTATGCAAACCGATTGTTTCAGCAGCTGTCCGAGTGGCTGGTCTCAGACGATCTTGGAGGTGAACATGCTGGATCTGGAGGTCCTGGGCTGGTGTGGTTACACGTGGTCTGTGGTTGTGAGGCTGGTTGGATGTACTGCCAAATTCTCTGAAACGACTTTGGAGACGGCTTATGGTAGAGACATGAACATTCAATACACGAGCAACAGCTCTGGTTGACATTCCTGCTGTCAGCATGCCAATTGCACGCTCCCTCAAATCTTGCGACATCTGTGGCATTGTGCTGTGTGATAAAACTGCACCTTTCAGAGTGGCCTTTTATTGTGGGCAGTCTAAGGCACACCTGTGCACTAATCATGGTGTCTAATCAGCATCTTGGTATGGCACACCTGTGAGGTGGGATGGATTATCTCAGCAAAGGAGAAGTGCTCACTATCACAGATTTAGACTGGTTTGTGAACAATATTTGAGAGAAATGGTGATATTGTGTATGTGGAAAAAGTTTTAGATCTTTGAGTTCATCTCATACAAAATGGGAGCAAAACCAAAAGTGTTGCGTTTATATTTTTGTTGAGTATATACACTGGACTTTGTTGGTGTTGAACCTCTACTGGTAGTTGGCTCTCACTGCGGTATTGTATCACTTCCTGTTCCGGAGTTCAGCGGTGTTTTGCTGTATCTGTTAGCTGTTTAATCTGCGCAGTTAGATTGACCTAGTTATCTAGATTACGATTTGTTTCACAGTGTAATCTTAACGTGCCTTAACTAAAGCACTCCCTCTGCTGAATCACCTCTAAATTATTTACACATTATTCACTTTGTTTGTTTTAGGAATCCGCTAGCTTAGCGCAGCTACTAGCTCTTAGCCAGTTTAGCATGGCGGCTTCTCCTGTCTCTCCCGCACGTTTCTGCTCTGGGTGTGAAATGTTTAGTTATTCCTCGGCCTCCTTTAGCAGTAATGGTACTTGTAATAAGTGTAGCTTATTCGTAGCTTTGGAGGCCAGGCTGGGCGAATTGGAGACTCGGCTCCGCACCTTGGAAAATCCTACAGCTAGCCAGGCCCCTGTAGTCGGTGCGGACCAAGGTAGCTTAGCCGCCGTTAGTTCCCCTCCGGCAGATCCCGAGCAGCTGGGAAAGCAGGCTGACTGGGTGACTGTGAGGAGGAAGCGTAGTTCTAAACAGAAGCCCCGTATACACCGCCAACCCGTTCACATTTCTAACCGTTTTTCCCCACTCAGCGACACACCCGCCGAAGAACAAACTCTGGTTATTGCCGACTCTGTTTTGAGAAATGTGAAGTTAGCGACACCAGCAACCATAGTCAATTGTCTTCCGGGGGCCAGAGCAGGCGATATTGAAGGAAATTTGAAACTGCTGGCTAAGGCTAAGCGTAAATTTGGTAAGATTGTAATTCACGTCGGCAGTAATGACACCCGGTTACGCCAATCGGAGGTCACTAAAATTAACATTGAATCGGTGTGTAACTTTGCAAAAACAATGTCGGACTCTGTAGTTTTCTCTGGGCCCCTCCGCAATCGGACCGGGAGTGACATGTTTAGCCACATGTTCTCCCTGAATTGCTGGCTGTCTGAGTGGTGTCCAAAAAATGAGGTGGGCTTCATAGATAATTGGCAAAGCTTCTGGGGAAAACCTGGTCTTGTTAGAAGAGATGACATCCATCCCACTTTGGATGGAGCAGCTCTCATTTCTAGAAATTTGGCCAATTTTCTTAAATTCTCCAAACCGTGACTATCCAGGGTTGGGACCAGGAAGCAGAGTTGTAGTCTTACACACCTCTCTGCAGCTTCTCTCCCCCTGCCATCCCCTCATTACCCCATCCCCGTAGAGACGGTGCCTGCTCCCAGACCACCAATAACCAGCAAAAATCTATTTAAGCATAAAAATTCAAAAAGAAAAAATAATATAGCACCTTCAACTGCACCACAGACTAAAACAGTTAAATGTGGTCTATTAAACATTAGAGCTCTCTCTTCTAAGTCCCTGTTAGTAAATGATATAATAATTGATCAACATATTGATTTATTCTGCCTTACAGAAACCTGGTTACAGCAGGATGAATATGTTAGTTTAAATGAGTCAACACCCCCGAGTCACACTAACTGTCAGAACGCTCGTAGCACGGGCCGGGGCGGAGGATTAGCAGCAATCTTCCAGCTTATTAATCAAAAACCCAGACAGAGCTTTAATTCATTTGAAAGCTTGACTCTTAGTCTTGTCCATCCAAATTGGAAGTCCCAAAAACCTGTTTTATTTGTTGTTATCTATCGTCCACCTGGTCGTTACTGTGAGTTTCTCTGTGAATTTTCGGACCTTTTGTCTGACTTAGTGCTTAGCTCAGATAAGATAATTATAGTGGGCGATTTTAACATCCACACAGATGCTGAGAATGACAGCCTCAACACTGCATTTAATCTATTGTTAGACTCTATTGGCTTTGCTCAAAAAGTAAATGAGTCCACCCACCACTTTAATCATACCTTAGATCTTGTTCTGACTTATGGTATGGAAATTGAAGACTTAACAGTATTCCCTGAAAACCCCCTTCTGTCTGATCATTTCTTAATAACATTTACATTTACTCTGATGGACTACCCAGCAGTGGGGAATAAGTTTCATTACAGTACAAGTCTTTCAGAAAGCGCTGTAACTAGGTTTAAGGATATGATTCCTTCTTTATGTTCTCCAATGCCATATACCAACACAGGGCAGAGTAGCTACCTAAACTCTGTGAGTGAGATAGATTATCTCGTCAATAGTTTTATATCCTCTTTGAGGACAACTTTGGATGCTGTAGCTCCTCTGAAAAAGAGAGCCTTAAATCAGAGGTGCCTGACTCCGTGGTATAACTCACAAACTCGCAGCTTAAAGCAGATAACCCATAAGATGGAGAGGAAATGGCGTCTCACTAATTTAGATCTTCACTTAGCCTGGAAAAAGAGTCTGTTGCTCTATAAAAAAGCCCTCCGTAAAGCTAGGACATCTTACTACTCATCACTAATTGAAGAAAATAAGAACAACCCCAGGTTTCTTTTTAGCACTGTAGCCAGGCTGACAAAGAGTCAGAGCTCTATTGAGCCGAGTATTCCTTTAACTTTAACTAGTAATGACTTCATGACTTTCTTTGCTAATAAAATTTTAACTATTAGAGAAAAAATTACTCATAACCATCCCAAAGACATATCGTTCTCTTTGGCTGCTTTCAGTGATGTCGGTATTTGGTTAGACTCTTTCTCTCCGATTGTTCTGTCTGAGTTATTTTCATTAGTTACTTCCTCCAAACCATCAACATGTCTATTAGACCCCATTCCTACCAGGCTGCTCAAGGAAGCCCTACCATTAATTAATGCTTCGATCTTAAATATGATCAATCTGTCTTTATTAGTTGGCTATGTACCACAGGCGTTTAAGGTGGCAGTAATTAAACCATTACTTAAAAAGCCATCACTTGACCCAGCTATCTTAGCTAATTATAGGCCAATCTCCAACCTTCCTTTTCTCTCAAAAATTCTTGAAAGGGTAGTTGTAAAACAGCTAACTGATCATCTGCAGAGGAATGGTCTATTTGAAGAGTTTCAGTCAGGGTTTAGAATTCATCATAGTACAGAAACAGCATTAGTGAAGGTTACAAATGATCTTCTTATGGCCTCAGAATGTTGTGTGGGCCGCTGAAGAGGAGGTACTGCTGGCCCACCACCACCAGATGGCGCCCTGCTTGAAGTGCGGGCTTCAAGCACGAGGGGGCGTCATAGCAACCGGGAGTGACAGCTGTCACTCGTCATCAGCACCAGCTGTCACTCATCCACATCACCACCACCTTAAAGGCCAGACTGCAACTCCACCTCCCCGCCGAGAAATCAGCTACCTTGGAGGTAACCTTCTCTGCTGTGACTTACTGAAACTGAATAATAGTCTGAACTCTTTTGCAGCCGTTTTCCTGTGGTGTTTCCTTATCTGCTGGATTGCCGTTTGGTGTGATTAGCGACGGCTTCGCCTCACATCCCAACCAGATAAGTGGTTTAACAGGAGCTGCACGAGTGTATGATTGGAGGTGGAGGTGCTCCCTCCCAAAAGAACACAGACTGTGGGATTACTGAGTGTGCGTACTCACACTCACCTGTGCTGTTTCTGTTCTCTGCCAGCAGTGCCAGGTCTGACAGCTGGAGACGGTGGCCACCTGGGGACTCAGGACTTGGCGGCTCCGGTGTTCTTCAGATCCGTTGGCGGTGAGGGCCGTGTGGGATCCGGCTCGGTTCTGGACGGGCGTCTCCTATCCTCAAGCCTGCCCACACGTCACCCAACGTGAAACTGTAGTTCCAAACTTGTTGTTGTCTGTATTCCGTTGTGCACAATTTACAACATTAAGTTGTTACTGTTTGGCTTATCCATTGCCCGTTCATTTACGCCCCCTGTTGTGGGTCCGTGTTCCTACACTTTCACAACACAGACAGTGGACTCATCTCTGTGCTTGTTCTGTTAGACCTCAGTGCTGCTTTTGATACTGTTGACCATAAAATTTTATTAGAGATTAGAGCATGCCATAGGTATTAAAGGCACTGCGCTGCGGTGCTTTGAATCATATTTATCTAATAGATTACAATTTGTTCATGTAAATGGGGAATCTTCTTCACAGACTAAGGTTAATTATGGAGTTCCACAAGGTTCTGTGCTAGGACCAATTTTATTCACTTTATACATGCTTGCCTTAGGCAGTATTATTAGACGGCATTGCTTAAATTTTCATTGTTACGCAGATGATACCCAGCTTTATCTATCCATGAAGCCAGAGGACACACACCAATTAGCTAAACTGCAGGATTGTCTTACAGACATAAAGACATGGATGACCTCTAATTTCTTGCTTTTAAAATCAGATAAAACTGAAGTTATTGTACTTGGCCCCACAAATCTTAGAAACATGGTGTCTAACCAGATCCTTACTCTGGATGGCATTACCCTGACCTCTAGTAATACTGTGAGAAATCTTGGAGTCATTTTTGATCAGGATATGTCATTCAATGTGCATATTAAACAAATATGTAGGACTACTTTTTTGCATTTGCGCAATATCTCTAAAATTAGAAAGGTCTTGTCTCAGAGTGATGCTGAAAAACTAATTCATGCATTTATTTCCTCTAGGCTGGACTATTGTAATTCATTATTATCAGGTTGTCCTAAAAGTTCCCTGAAAAGCCTTCAGTTAATTCAAAATGCTGCAGCTAGAGTACTGACAGGGACTAGAAGGAGAAAGCATATCTCACCCATATTGGCCTCTCTTCATTGGCTCCCTGTTAATTCTAGAATAGAATTTAAAATTCTTATTCTTACTTATAAGGTTTTGAATAATCGGGTCCCATCTTATCTTAGGGACCTCATAGTACCATATCACCCCAATAGAGCGCTTCGCTCTCAGACTGCAGGCTTACTTGTAGTTCCTAGGGTTTGTAAGAGTAGAATGGGAGGCAGAGCCTTCAGCTTTCAGGCTCCTCTCCTGTGGAACCAGCTCCCAATTCGGATCAGGGAGACAGACACCCTCTCTACTTTTAAGATTAGGCTTAAAACTTTCCTTTTTGCTAAAGCTTATAGTTAGGGCTGGATCAGGTGACCCTGAACCATCCCTTAGTTATGCTGCTATAGACTTAGACTGCTGGGGGGTTCCCATGATGCACTGAGTGTTTCTTTCTCTTTTTGCTCTGTATGCACCACTCTGCATTTAATCATTAGTGATTGATCTCTGCTCCCCTCCACAGCATGTCTTTTTCTTGGTTCTCTCCCTCAGCCCCAACCAGTCCCAGCAGAAGACTGCCCCTCCCTGAGCCTGGTTCTGCTGGAGGTTTCTTCCTGTTAAAAGGGAGTTTTTCCTTCCCACTGTCGCCAAGTGCTTGCTCACAGGGGGTCGTTTTGACAGTTGGGGTTTTTCTGTAATTATTGTATGGCTTTGCCTTGCAATATGAAGCGCCTTGGGGCAACTGTTTGTTGTAATTTGGCGCTATGTAAATGAAATTGATTTGATTTGATTAGATATACACACACACACACACTCATGCATATATATATATATATATATATATATATACACACCCATACACCGTATACACATATGTACACACATACCTATACACATACACATATATAAACATGATTGGGATTGAAAAGGAGATAGGAGCATCTTATTTACAATATGTGAAGTGGAGTTTAGATGTGATAAGGTGACATTAGTGCTGGGATTTGTAAACGAGTTGTTATTGCACATGATTTGTGGACATATTATTACATGTGGTTATTTCACAGTGTTATTGTACAGCCTGACAGCAGCAGGGAGGAACGACCTGCGGTATCGTTCCTTTTTGCACTGAGGGTGCCTCACTCTGTCACTGAACGAGTTGCTCAGATCCACTACAGTCCGGTGCAGAGGGTGAGAGGAGTTGTTCATGATGGATTTGAACTTGGTTAGCACCCTCCTCTCAGCCACCTCCTCCAGAGAGTCCAGAGGACAGCCCAGGACAGAGATGGACTTCCTGACCAGCTTGTTCAGTCTCTTTCTCTCCCGCTCTGTGCTGCCTGGGGCCCAACAGACGACAGCATAGAGGAAATCTGAGGCTACAACAGAGTTGTAGAAGGTCTTAAGCAGAGGCCTGCTCACTCCAAAGGATCTCAGTCTCCTCAGGAGGTGGAGGGGACTCTGGCCTTTTTTGTACAAAGCGTCGGTGTTGTGAGTCCAGTCCAGTTTGCTGTTGAGGTGAACACCCAGGTATTTGAAACTGTTCACAGTCTTTATGTCCTCCCCCTGGATGTTCACTGGTGAGTGAGGTGGTGGTTTCCTCCTGAAGTCGATCACCATCTCCTTCGTCTTACTGGTGTTGAGACACAAGTGGCTGCGCTCACACCAGTCCATGAAGGCTGTGATGACCGACCAGTACTCCAGCTCGTTCCCCTCAGACACACAACCCACAATAGTGGAGTCATCAGAGAACTTCTGTAGCATTACGAGTGCATTCACTCACCCTGTGTGTCTTTATTCGCCATAGTTCCTGGTGTCGGAGGCGAGCGTTCCACCTGGTCATGGTACTTGAACCCTTAGTTGACATTCTCCTTCAAGACTGGCTTGGAATCCTGCAGCACCTGGACTTCCACCAGGCTGACTCTCACCTCAGCAGGCCACCTTTATTTCATTGTTTAGTGTTACTAAATCTCCTTTTGTTCATATGTCGTTCCTGTGTCTGTCTCTCTTGCATTTAAGTCCACTGCCAAGTACCGGTCCAGTCCTGTGTGGACCCCTAACCATAACTGGGACCCACTAAAAGGCCGACTGTGCGGATGTCCACTAAGAAACCCCCTTTTTCTGCCTCCTATTCTCAACTTGTGAGAAGGTCTGGACTCAGATACGATATTGTGACCTAAAGAATTTACAAAGTGTCATCACAGACGAGTCGTCGACCGCTCACATTCAAAGCCAGAAAAGGCTGAAAACATACAGCGGGAACAGGACTGATGAAGGACTACTTTCTTCCCTGGCAGTGATCTCCACTGAGACACAGACTTTTAAAACTGAAGGAAGATGAGGAAAACTTGCACAAGCAAGTCACTGATGCTTTTGTTCAGAAGGAGCGGCACATGGACTTAATTTATAAGTAAAGGTAAGTCCATATTTTTTTAAATTACATGTGCTTTTTTGTGTGCTACAGTTTGTATGTGTAAAGAATGCTGATATTGTTGTTGTTGTTCATTCGGCTGCTCCCGTATTGTTTGGGGTTGCCACAGCAGATACAGCCAGATCAGTATTTGGCACAGGTTTTACAGCAGATGCCCTTCCTGACGCAACCCGCCGGTATTCCGAAGAGGTCTCCCATCTAAGTACTAACCAGATCCTGCACTGCTTAGCTTCTGAGAGCTGACAGGATCAGACTTACACAGAGCAGATGCTGATATGAGATTTTAAACATAACCCGTTAACTGCTGCCAATCAAACAGCGAATAAGCTGCTCTGTGGGGTTCATATCTTTGTAAATCTGACTGTGATGAAATCAGTGCCTCACGAACCATCAACCTCAAAAGTACCACTGCATCCAGATTACCTCATCCACATCTGCACGATGGTATCCAAAGCGCATGTATGCAAGAGTTTAGACGACACGAACTGCTGTCAGATGGCCATAAAAAGCGCTGAAGACTGCCCGATGTCCAAACGCCTGGATGGAAAACACGGGACCCGAGTGGGAGGCAGCGCTGTGATCCTCACACGCAGGAGTGTGCTGAGCACCACGCGCACATGCGTGGTGGGGCTGAAATTATCACTCAGCTGTGTGTGTGTGTGTGTGTGTGTGTGTGTGTGTGTGTGTGTGTGTGTGTGTGTGTGCATAAAAGCTGCATGAGCCACTAAGCGCACGCGTCACTGGACACCTTTGCTGAAAGTTTGCTGGCAGTACACCATGCATCAGATGGAGCCTTTCCAGTGAACTTTCATTTCTTTTTTCTTTTTTGCTCACTTCAGGAGCACAATACAACTCTGTACACTGTGACGTCAGCGGGATTATCACATGGGATTACATTTTTGCAGCCGGGATGAGGCTTTTCACCACAGGCTGTGGTGTGGATCCTGTGCACTCTGTGCTGTGAAATGATCGTGGTTCCGTGCTGGAGATGAGTTTCATGTTTAATAACGTTGTCATGGCCTGGGATACAGTTCCACGTCACACCTGTGTCACTTTAATCTCTCACATAATTTGTCACTCAACTTAAACCGTTCTCCTGTCCCACAGACATTGTTCCTCCTCACCTCTTTAAAGAGGTCTGGGAGACCATCGGACCTAATGTCCAAAAAATCATAAATGTAGTCTTGCTTCAGGTGTTGTCCCAGCACATTTTAAAGAAGCAGCGGTGGAACCTCGACTAAAGAAACCAAATCTAGACACTTTAGTTCTTTCTAATTATAGACCCATCTCAAAGCTTCCATTCATCTCTAAAATCTTGGACAAAACTGTATTTGTACAACTGCAGTCTTTTTTTTTGGAAGAACGCGGTTTATTGTTTATTGTTTATTTATTTTTCAGTCTGGTTTTAAAGCATTACATAGCACTGAGTCTGCACTTTTAAGGGTTTTTAATGATCTTTTATTAACTACTGACTCTGGTGACTCAGCTATTCTTGTGCTTTTAGATCTCACTGCGGCTTTTGGTAAAGTCGACCACACAATTCTCATTTCTCGTCTCGAGCACTGTGTGGGTATCAGGGATGCTGCCTTGGAGTGGTTCCGATCATATCTGTCTGAGAGATGCTTTTCAGTGAGGACTGGTGATTTCACCTCGTCTACTGCCCCCCTGTCTTGCAGAGTTCCCCAAGGTTCTATTCTTGTGCCCATTCTCTTCTCTCTATACATGCCCCCTCTTGGTTTAATTTTTTAAAAACATGGCATCTCCTACCTTTATGCGGACAACTCCCAAATTTACTTGCCCCTTAAGAAAAATGACAGGAGCTCCCTGATGCCCTTATTAGAGTGTCTAAAGGACATCAAGGCATAGATGACCTTTAATTTTTTTAATTTAAATGAAGAAAAAAACTGAGGTCATGGTGTTTGGACCCACTCGAGCCTGTTGCATCTCTTCTATAGAACTGGGCTCCCTGCACCCCTATGTAAAACCCACTGTCACAAACCTTGGTGTTAAAATGGACAGTGATTTTAAACTTGATAAGCAGATAAACTCAGTTGTTAAAACCAGTTTTTATCATCTGAGGCTTTTATCTAAAAGTAAATATGTTGTATCTTTTAATGATTTTGAGTGTTTGATTCACACTTTTATCTGGACCCGTTTGGACTACTGTAATGCACTGTATACTGGCATTAACCAGGCCTCCCTCACCCGCTTACAGTTAGTCCAAAACGCGGCTGCTCGTCTTTTAACAGGTATTTGTAAGCATGATCACATCACCCCCATTCTCACCTCTCTCCACTGGCTCCCTGTCCATTTTATTGCTGATCTTATACATATCTACGCCCCCACGAGAGCATTGAGAGCTGCTGATCAGCTCCGTCTTGTGCCAAAAAGCAGACAAAAGACCAGGGGGGACGGTGCTTTTTCAGTGGTGGCTCCTAAGTTATGGAATGAGCTGCCCACTCATATCAAAATGGCTCCCACCCTAGATACTTTTAAATCTCGTTTAAAAACTTATTTTTATTCCATGGCTTTTAATACTGCATGAGAGTTGCGTGGTCTTCTGTCTGTTTTTATTGTATTTTTATCTTCTAATGTTTAATCTTATCTGATATCTTCTTTTTGTTTTTATATGTTTTTAATCTACTGTATTTTAACTTTATTTTTTATACTTTATCTGTTGTGCAGCACTTTGGTAACCTTGTTGTTTCTTAAAATGTACTATACAAATAAAGGTGGATTGGATTGGACCTCCTACAGAGTTTAGATGGTGATCAGGTAATAGTATACATATTTCAGCGGTGAGATCCGTTCAGCTCTGTGCCTGACATGCGCTATGATGCATTACTGCACGTGAGACCACAAAGAGGTGAGACCACAAAGAGGTGCAGCGGCACACAGTACTTTTGGTTTGATTGTGCACTGTTCACACCCACTGTACATGATGAATGTGTGCCACATACTTATTATTACATTTAACATTTCCTTTGCCCTCCCTGACGGGGGTCCAGTGGAGGTGGAGAAATGTGGCACGACATGCTGGCAGGCTTTGCTGTGACCGATCGATCTCGGATCTCAATCAACCACGATCAGATCACTTGAAATACTGCTTTGATGCTGTCAGAATATGTAGACTGCCATCACATTATGCAAAAACTGCATACAGACTGCCGTCAGACGTACGTTCCAACTCGATGGCACCAAGAGTGTTTTGAACATGTGCAACACACTCGGTACAGCTGGGCGAATGGGACCAAAAATGTAGATGCTCACAGACTGCCGTCCGTTGGTCTACAGACCTCAAGTTAATATTTCCCAGTTGTGGCCGGATGTGTCGTTCAGATGCAATTTGGCCTCAATCAGTGTATGTGTGATGGGGGTACGAGTGTCTAATTTATTTTTACATTTGGTCCAACTTTACTTTTTTATTTTTCAAAGTAAGTCTTATAATATGAAAGGGGCATGGCCCACACCATACAATTTAGCAGGCTGTCATTTTTATGGGTAATAAAGATCTGTTCATGTTACTCATTAAGAATTATATTTATTCACCTGCAGGTGGAGCTATAATAAAGGAAAAATGCATTTTGGCTTTGATCTCCCACTGTTAGTCAACAATCAAACAGTCACTCAAAATTCATCTGTTCCCACATTCTGTTAAGTGAAGTGAATCTTCTACAATGTGCTACACCCATTTCCACCTTTGCATTTTTATGCAAAATTGCATTGAATGTAAAACCTAATTTTTCAACCTCTGTTTTGGTCATTAGTGTCATCTACACCACAACCTGCACATGCATTCAATGGACACTCACGTTTATCTTATTAAGATGATTAAGTCCAATAAACGTGAAACAATGCAGTGGCGGCTGGTGAAAAAAAGTCTTGGTGGGGCTGTTGTGCCAACAGATTTCCCTGCCTTGTCCAGTGCAGGCATTCATATGAACAGTCAGAAAATTACTACAATTCCACAATAATCATTTAATGTCCTTCTCAAAATCAGCAGTTTCACAGACAAAGTTAACCATTTACAGCAATATTAGGCCTCATTTATATTTTGGAAAGGAACCACATCAAATACAACACTCAAGTTGTTCATTTCAGCATTTCAATCAATCAATCAATCAATCAACTTTTTTCTTATATAGCGCCAAATCACAACAATTGACACCAATTACACACACAGTACACCAAACTGTACTGCACTGACATTATCTTCAGCCAAACACATCCTGGTGGTCACAATGACACCGACCTGAACAGAATAGAAAATACCAGCACATCTTGTTCACACCACCTTCCAAAAAAGACAGAATAAGTGCCTTTGGGACAGACTGCAGAAGTGAAGTCCAGCACAGTGTGAGAATGGTCTTCAAAACATGGATCTAACCACACAGTTTATTCTTTCCAATTGTGTGACCAAGAGACTGCTAATAAAGCGTGTTTCCTCTCCCAAAAGCATGGAATCAGCCATGTTTGTGGTTTGTGCCACAGCGTCAGCCACGTTAAGCTATGCTGCTAGGTGCGGGATGCCAGCGGGTGTCGCTGAGGAAGCCGCTTCTGTGATCATGAAGTCAGAGAGAACGTAGAATGTAATGGTGAGTGAGCGCTGTTAGCAGGGCAGCCGGTGTCACAGACCGAACAGTCCACCCCTAAAACTCTGTCCACCTTTTGCATCTGTGCATGCGTCATTTCAAACCATAGCAGCATGTCTGAGACGGAGCCTCTTCACCCAAAGCAATCAAATGGATTAATGGGATTATTAACCATCAGATGATAAAACCTCTTAAATCATTCTAAAGTCAGTTTTAAGCAGAAACGATGCGAAATTCTGTGACGCTTTGAAATGTCCAACACGCATTCATCAGCTAGCAGCTCGTTTATCCACGGCACTCTGATCACTTCCTCTGTCTTTTCTGATGAAATAATGCTGAATTTATGTGGAAATGATTGTTGTACAAAAGCTTCAGATATCTGTCACTGAGACAGATGATAAGTGGAGGCAGTTTGAAGCAGAAACGAGGTGATAATCTGTGAACCACGTCAACAGGGGGACTGATTTTTAGGGGGACCGTTCAGTCTGTGACACCGGGATGCAGGAGAGCTTCCAACAGTATGTGTTATTGGCTAAGCTGAGCTAAACTGATAGCTAAGCTAAGCTACCGGGAGCCAGTGAAGGAGTCTGGTGGAGGGACGCTGTTTTTTCTGTGGACAAAGACACAGTGGAACAACAATCCTACATGTCTCTGTGTGTGAACACAGCAGGAGTGAAATCAGAGACAACACTTTCACGGTATGTAATCATTATTATTCAGTCTTACATATGCATCTTTACTCTGTATAAACCGCAGGTTACAAAGGGAAGGGGTGGTGGGCAAATGGTTAGTGCACTTGGTTTCAGTGCTGAAGGTTGCCAGTTCAAACCCCACCCTCCCACATTCCTCCATGTAATGTGGAGTTGTGTCAGGAAGGGCATGTAGCGTAAAACGTCCAATTGGCGTAAAACTGCCAATTCAACATGCAGCGCAACCTCGGACAGGCATGTGAGAGGCTATGTTAAAGACTGGCCAGCAGATGTCACCACATTACATAATATATGAGAAAGATGTTATATACAGGGGTGCACATAACTGGTACTCATGCTCTTGACTTCAAACATCTGTCTTATTCAGAACACTTCCTGAAAGATGAGTATTTCTGCCTGAAATGTTTTGAATATTTTAAAGGTTTATGTTGAACAGACTCACTGACAGCACGAAGGCCAAAAGTGAGATTTTTAATTAACCCTCTAGAGTCAATTGACACGCCTCTGCATCAAACGTCACAAACTAATTAAGAGGCCATAGCACACAATCTGCTCCACCATGAGTATCTGTTTGAATGCCTGTTGAATGTATAACTTGAATTATGATTAATAATTTACTAATGTTTTTGGGGGGATAATACTCCCATATTCACTGCATGTTTTGTAGACACCTGCAGTAAATACGACTCATTTCCTCATTCATGTTTTAGCATGTGTGGTTAGTGTGTGGTGTAGTTATTTTATTTATTTAGTGCGTCAAACTAATCAGGCATCTGGAACAGCGCATCAAGTCTCTTTTTTTAACTGCATGAAGACGATCGAAGCGCAGAGCACTTCATCAGAGTCTGAACCAGAGCATGATCAGTCTGATCATGAAGTGGAGTTTATTGTTTTGGTCTGGACGAACAAGAGCAGGTGGATTCACCGATCTGTGTGCACAGATTTGCGCAGTGGACTGGACCACGCGCTTCTCTTTCCAGCTTCTCCAGGACTCGGCACTGCAGAACTCTGCTGCAGCACTGACTCCTGGAACACAGAGCAGGCACCAGGGGCGGAGAACACAGGAGTTCAGGTACAGACCCCCCAGCCCAAACACCTTTGTCTATTGTTTTTTTTTTTTGGCCACTAACACAGTCAGGACAGTCTGTACCAACACCAATAACAATGCTACAAAAACAGGGAATTAGGAAAAAATACACGTGATATTGAGGTGGAATATCTACAAATTTTGGGGTTTCTGATGTGCACTGAATAGGAACTGTTTTTCTGAATGGCACAAATGTAATTTGTGTGGCATCTTATTGCATGTAAACAGCCACAAAAAAAAACACCTGAAGCATTTCCTGCATTTTAATGTGAATTGTTGTATATAACTTTGTTAATGCTACATTTTTACATATATTTTTGAAGTTTACAATTTGCATTCTAAGTTGTAAAAATGTTTCATGAAACATATTTCTGGTTTTCATAGTAAAAACTAACTTTTTTCTGATTAGAATTGTAGGTTTTCGGGTGAATTTAGGGTCACTGTTTTAACTGTAAAGTCACACAGGTGAGGTTGTGCTGAAAAAAAAAGACACCAAACACAGCCAGGTAAACAATTTTTTAAGGTAAATTATGAAAGTAAAACCAAAAGTGGTCAAAACACCCAAAAATAGCCAAAACTCCAGAGGGTTAAATACCAGTTAAAACCATGTCAACCAGTTTTGTCAATGTTTATTCTTTGTAGAACTGCTTATTTGATTAAAATGTTGCTTTGGCCAAACTAGTAGGTTATCTGGTTCTTATTCCAACTCCTTTTCACATACAAACAGAGCAGATGAAATAAAGTATTTTCCTCAAAAATTAAAAAACAGTCTGCAGGAGGGCGTGCATGTGCGCATACATGAGCTTTTGAAAAGAGCCGAAGTTAGCTTTGACCAAGTGTGATGCACGTGCACGCTGATGTCCGTCAGATATTTTGTAAATGACTCCAGAGGTGTCCAGAGGTCTCCAGAGGTTATCAGCTTCCAAAAACAGTGTTTTCAGTTTTAGAAGTGTTTCTTTCTTGCTAGCTTTTACATAATATATGAGAAAGATGTTATATACAGGGGTGCACACAACTGGTACTCATCATGCTCATGTGCGCTAAAAATCATTGATGCACAGTAAACAGCACACAGAGGGAAACACTTTTCCTACAATCTGTCATTGCTATCCTCCTTTGAAGTGTTCCTTTGTGTTTTCTGCTGTGCATTATTTATTTTTAGCACGTACAAGCACCATAAGTACTAGTTATGTGCATGCCTGGTTATATATTTACACAGAAATGCAGCGGTTTGGGGGCAGATTCCGCCATGTTGGATTCGCAGCCAGAGAGAGACCAGCGGGTGATGTCACGGTGCCTCTCTACTCAGAGTGGCTGTCACCTATCCACCTGAAAAAAAATGGATTTGCATGATTCTCAGCATAAAAATAAGAAATTGAGAGTGACTCTTGATCTCTTAAAGTAGGTCAAGGTTAGCTGTCTTTGAACTTATCCAAGGTCTGTGTCCCAAGAATGTTCCCTGTGAATCTGAAGACTCAGGCAGTAACAGGTCTGGACTTATGCTGAGCACAGACAGACGGACAGATGGACACAAAGCCTTCACAATACCTGATGGCCATATTTTCAGGGGTTCGGGTAACAAATGAATGAAAGTGTCATTAAAGCTGCGATTGGTGTTTGCTGGTCTTCAGGTAACTGGAGAGCAGATCTCTACAGAAAACAGGTCCTTGTCCTTCATTTCACCACCAGCTACGTAATCCAGAGTTGGATTGTTAAATGTTTTATGTTTATTGGTTTGCTTCATGTTGCAGGATTTCTGAGCATTATTGTCTGCTGGCGAGTGGAAAAGTCTTTCCAGGAACAATGTTTCCGCACAGAACACAAGATATTGGTTTTTTTTTTAAAGCTATTACAGTAAAGCTACTCGATTTACTAAAAAGTGAACTCATTCAACAGAAGACTGCATGAAAAGTTTGAAATGATTAAATGCATTATAAGTTAGTACAGTTTAATTAAGCTTCAGACGACATGAACTGAAAATACCCACCTTCACACTCTGTGTGTGTGTGTGTGTGTGTGTGTGTGTGTGTGTGTGTGTGTGTGTGCGTGCACGTTTTGTTTTGGCCTGATATTTACGCCGGCTACTCGACCTGATGTGACTCCAGATGTCTGTGCAGATCGGGTTCCAGTGACCTTGGACCGGTAACAGCTGACTTGCCTCTCCACACACTAACCACTAAGCTTGTTTTTGTGATACACAATACACAGGTGCATAATGATTACTGATCGGTTCCAATCCACCTTTAGGGGAAAGATGACAGACGGATGAAAGGCGGCTCACAGAATTTGAATTTCTCTCCATGATTTTCCTCTTTTTCTCCAGCACCTGTTTTACATTTTGCTGAGACAATCACAGTCGTAGGTCCCTTCAGTGAGAGGAAGAAACCCTGCAGGTTGTTGCCAAGAGTGTGCACGATCCACTGCCTCACACACACACACCTAGCTGTCCACAGCCGCATGGCAGCACGTTGTTTTCATCAGGAGTTAACTGAAAGCAGCAGAGACTAAGTGATTTGGACGCACAGCTGCCTGACTGTGGCAGCAGCACAGTGATCTCTACACACCTTCTGTCTCAACGTCAAACGACTGTTCTTTGGTCGAACACATAAATCCCTCCATGAATTTCAGCTGGTTTAGAAAATTCATCCTTACAACACATCTGCCCCCTCAAGCAACTTCATTGGCTGCCGGTTCATTTTTGTATGAACTTCAACATCTTGCTCAGCACACTCAAAGCTCTCCATGACCTCGCTCCCTCATATCGTACTGAGCTCCTTCAGATTTATACACCTTCCCGTTCACTCCGCTCTTCCTCAACATCTCCTTTCTCCATATCTTCTGCCCACATGCCTACCATGGGAGTTAGATCTTTAAGATGGTCTGCTGCCCGGCTCTGGAACGCACTCCCACAAGACCTCATGTCTGCCCACCTTCAAACCACCACTCAGAAGTTATTTCATCAGATTATCTTAGACTATTTCCCTCTCACTACCATATTATAGCATATCGTATATTTTATACTCTGTTTTAGTCATTTAAATTATGTCTGTGTGGATTGATTGTTGTGGTTTTGTTTGTTTACTTTAATATGTTTGTGTTTATCTGATGTAAAGTGACCTTGAGAGTTCTGAAAGGCACCTATAAATAAAATGTATTATTATTAGTAGTAGTAGTAATAGTATTAATATCATTATTATCATCATCATTAACTCCTCACATGTGCGTTGCGATTCTGTTACGTGCTGATTTTCAGTGAGATGTCTGTGTTAAATCATTAAAGCTGTCACACCAGCTGGCTGCACTTATTTGACACTGCTGATGTCACGGTGCAAGATGAAAGCATTTGTGGTTTTAATGTCAAGGAAGTGCAGCAGCACAGCCCTGTACCAGCAAGTGTTTTTGTTTTTTTTCCTCTGTGGGTGGAGTAGTACTGAATCGGCTGGTCGGAGAGGTCGACTCCACCCGTGTTTTTATTGTAGGCCATGACTGGTGTAGGACAGGGAATGTCTTTCATGGTCCAGCATCCATCCTGTCCATCCTTCACCCTTCACCCACATTGTGACACCTGAAAATGTAGGATGGATGGTGGAGCACACAGACACCTCCCATGTGTCCGTCCACCTTACAAACACAGCAGGCCTCTCTCTCATCCATCCAACAGATCCTTCTGCACATTTGTTCATGAGAGCATTTGCCGTCCCTCTGGGAAATTTTTCCTATTGTCCCTGTAGGTGCTATGTGCTCCAAACTTCATGCTGGCCAGGTCCATGAACAGTTTGGGACTGGCATAAAAATTGTCCATGTAAATATGGTACCCAGTCCAAAGATAGGATGGCTGGATCACATGACCACATCATACGACCGCCCGTGCTCCCTTGTGGTCAAAGTTTTGCCAGTGTAGATAGTGAACCTGGTGTAGCAACTGCTTGACTCTTTTGTGTCACTACAATGTATAACATTAACACTATTTGTTTTTCCACAATGGCATTTTTCCAGACTGAGTGCTGCAGTATATCCAGCATAGTGCAGCAGATAACTGAAACAGTCATGCAAATGGTGATAAAAGCATCAAATTTGGCAGAAATACTCCTTCGACACTTCTCTTTTGAAAAACCGATTGGCCACTTGACTTTTCAATCGGTGGTCAGGTAGGGATCAATTGAAGAATTACACAGAGGTCAAAATTAAAAGATGCTCCAATCATATTGAAAAATATTCCACATTATTTGCCTGATCATAAAGATTCCAAAAAGATATAGTTTGGACTATCTGTGACTGAATTCTATGGAGTTACGGGATAAAAACAGCAAGAATGGTGACAAAGGTCAGTTTCATTTTGTACAGGGGTCAAAAGTTAAAGTTGCTCCAATTTTGGTAAAAAGTGATGCAAATTATTGGTTGAGCTAATAGGATTAATAAATGGAATAGTGCTGACAGTGCTGAATGCTTGGTCTCCAAAGTAAAGGTCAAACAATGTCTACGTCTATTGGATTCTATGACATGTGACATATGTTACCCTGTAACGTGATAAGTAAGGATGATACATGGTCCAAACTATTCCTTTTTAAACCGTGTTAACTCAACTAGTAATTTGCATCACTTTTTAACAAAACTGAACCAACTTTAACTTTTGACCCCTGTACAAAGCGACACTGACCTTTGTCACCATTCTTGCTGTTTTTATCCCATAACTCCATAGATTTCTGTTACAGATAGTCCAAACCATACCTTTTTGGAATCTTTATGATCAGGCAAATAATGTGGCATAGGTTTCAAGATGATTGGAGCATCTTTTAATTTTGACTCCTGTGTAATTCTTCAACTGACTCCTACCTGAACATCAACTGAAAATTCAAGTGGCCAATCTTCTCTACAAGAGTCAAGACAGAACTCAGACTACCAGAGCAAGAATTTTAGCTGAGGAAGCTTCTGCGATTTGAAGCGAAACGTCCTCACGTCAAACAACCCAGTCCAGTCGAAGATTCAAGCTTCTCTACTACACAGAAAGTGGCCAATCGGTTTTTTTCAAAAGAGGATTGTCTGAGGACTATTTCTGCCGAATTTGATGCCTTTATCACCATTTGCAGGATTCCGCTCTAAATATTCTCTTATCTGCTGCACTAGCAGGAGACCACTGTGTTCAGTGAATTTCGTGACACCACACCTGAACTTATTGAATATTTTTCTGGTGTCTTGTTTTTGCACTTTGTAGACGCTCCCTAAGCTTCCATTTCTCTGCCATCTGCTCATTCAGGTCAATATTATTTTTCCAGCTCAGATGACGGTTCATATGGATAAAATAAGGTTGTAGCTCGTTGTCAACCTTCCTGAGGTTAGAAACTAGTGTTTGTTTTTCTACAACGTTTCTCTTGAGATTACTGAGCCGTTTACCGAAGGGGAGGTTTCTGTCCTCTGTGAGTTTGACGGGTGGACTGTCCCAGTCAAACTCCTCACCTGACACTGTCCCTGGAGCGGGACACACCCAGAGAGGCCGGACACTTGACCCCCGCCAAAAATAAATAAATAAATCTTTTTTGCAGTGATAGGGTTTGTGATCAAGATTTCCTGCACCTGCATCTAACCCTATGAATGCTATTCAAGTTTTGAGGCTCGTGTTCACGTTTTGGGAGATATTTTTTCACTATTTTTTTCACTAAAAAACTTTCCTTTTTGCTAAAGCTTGTAGTTAGGGCTGGATCAGGTGACCCTGAACCATCCCTTAGTTATGCTGCTATAGACGTAGACTGCTGGGGGGTTCCCATGATGCACTGTTTCTTTCTCTTTTTGCTCTATATGCACCACTCTGCATTTAATCATTAGTGATCGATCTCTGCTCCCCTCCACAGCATGTCTTTTTCCTGGTTCTCTCCCTCAGCCCCAACCAGTCCCAGCAGAAGACTGCCCCTCCCTGAGCCTGGTTCTGCTGGAGGTTTCTTCCTGTTAAAAGGGAGTTTTTCCTTCCCACTGTAGCCAAGTGCTTGCTCACAGGGGGTCGTTTTGACCGTTGGGGTTTTACATAATTATTGTATGGCCTTGCCTTACAATATAAAGCGCCTTGGGGCAACTGTTTGTTGTGATTTGGCGCTATATAAAAAAATTGATTGATTGACTATTCATGTTTTGCAGTTAATGGTTTGAGGATAATTTACAATTTGCAGCTGATTAACGTTTTGGGGGTTAACAGGCCACAGACCTTGGACCAGTTCAGAGAGGGGTAACTTTGACCTATTTTAAGAGGTTAAGAAGTCACATTGTGTTTGATTCTGTTCCAATTTGTTTTTGTTTGTTTTTTTAGGTGTGGGGCTGGCAGCCAATAAGAGTAGAGCAGCACCGTGACATCAGTGGCTGCTCTAGCTAGCTGCAAACTCTGTTTCTCTTATGTGTAAATATAACCACTTTGTCATATATTATGTAAAAGCTAGAGAGAAATAAACACTTCTAAAACTGAAAACACTGTTTTTGGAACCTGATAACGCATCTGGAGTGATTTACAAAACATTTTGTACAAAACATCAGTGTGCATACTAACTTCTGCTAACTGAAAGCTAACTTACACTCTTGTCAAAAACTCATGTAAGCTCACATGCATGCCCTCCTGCAGACGCCGTTAAAACGTGAATATTGTTTATGACTGACTGACTGACTGCTAGTGGGGCCTTAGTGAACATGTACAAATTCTATGTGAGACTAGGATCTTAATAATTAATGTAAATAACAATAAATGTGTGATTAATTTTCTATACACACACACACACACACATATATATATATATATATATATATATATATATACATATATATACACACACACACACACACACACACACACTGGGATCCCAATTAAATTACTGCAAATTATAAAGGAGACCATGCTTATACGGCCGAGGGTATTTTAGCATTGCGTTACATTTTTACTTGTAGTTGCTATGGGCAGAGAGGAGAGCTGGAGGAAGAAAAACCTGTTACATGCGTATTGTACAAAGCGTGCTGCCGTTTGCTGTGGGATTCTAACAAAAATACGCACCAAGAAATGACCATACTATTCAGGAAAAAGCATGGCGTAAAAACTGATTCATAATTCAAGTTATACTAGGCCTATCAATAAAGCTTTAAAACTGGTATATAGTTTGAAGTGTGCACTTTCAACATATTCAAATGGAGACTCAGAATGGAGTGGATTGGATAGGCGGACAGATGGACACTGTCTGCCTAATTCAGTCACATGACTGACACAGAGATCTATCAGATAAGTCTACAGGGTTTATAAGTTCATCTGTGTATTTTAAGCCACACATTTTCCCTGTCAGTTGTTTCAAGTTGGTCCCTCCTGCTGTTTGATATTGTAAGTACCTTGAGAATATAGTCACCTCCTGTTTTCTTTTGTTGTTAGCTTTGTTTATTCCTTTTTACCTCCTGTTTGGATAATGCTCTATAGTTTGTTTGGACTCATTTTATTCCCGCCCTTGGTTTGTTTGTCACAGTTTGATTATTAAAGCACCGTGGGTTTGCAACTTAATTCTGGTCTCATTGCTGCCTGCATAATGGCTTCTCCTTGAAATTGTTAACCATAACAGAATTGGCAATATTTTGTGGGACATTCTGACCAATCACCATTACAGTTCCTACTGGATTAACAGTTCTCACAAGAGAACAAAATCGAGACTTTCAGTAACTAAATATAAATGCTGCCATTTCACAAGTATTTTTAAATCAACATTCTGCAAATATCTCAAAAGTTCTGCACAAAACTGTCATGGAAACCCAGCTGCAGGATTTGCCCAAGGCATGGTCCACCCCGTGCAGAAGGAGAACAAGATGCCACCACCTGTGGTCCATGCAGCATTCTGAGAGAGCACCCTTTTCAACATTTTGGCCATGTGGCGCGGTTCTCTGTACATGATCCAGCAGGCATCTACGCGAGTGCCGACGACCCCAGTGGCTGCAGAAGGCCACGGACATGCCCACTCTGCACCTGAATGTGGCAGACATGGTTACTGTGGAGAAGTGAGGATGGACCAGTTATTGCACAAATGATAACCATCTGGGACACGAGGTGTTTCCATGGAGGGCCATGCTCCCAGACCTGACCTGACATTTTATTATTTTGGAAGCTCAAAGTAAGACTGTGTGTGGTGTGACAGAGCACCACACTGTGTGTATTTCTTAATGATTAATGGAAATGAGGTCAGAGACATCCCACCTGGAAGGAAACATTTGCGAACATCAATCAAACGTTCATAGAATGTTCATTTACTGTTCAGCAAGTTTGCGAATGTTCATATAATATTTGTGATGTTTGTCTAATGTTTGCATGGAAGCGAACGTTAGACAAACATGTAAGCAAACATTTGCAAAAATCAATCAAATGTTCATAGAATGTATGCTAAATGTTCAGTATGTTTGCAAACATTCACATAATGTTCATGTTGTATGTGTAAAGCTTGCCTCTAAATGAAAGTATATATATTCCCAATTTTTGTAAAATTTCATATAGTTATTACAGGAAAACAATAAATATCATTTACTGCCTACAGAAAGTTAATGTTGGACTCCATTTAACTGATGTGTGCAAACAGGTAGAATGAACAACTGGAAATAATTTGAGCACTCTGGTTACCATGGTAACAAAGAATTTGGTGATTTATGATTTAGTCAGACCTACTGAATATAAAAATTCATGATTACCGTGATAAACTGACAGAGCTAACTCAGAAACATGTCTTGGGGCAACTTGCATAAACATGCACTCTGTTAATTGTAATTTTATTTTATAAAAGCATAATATCTTTAACATTTTTGTAAATAAGGAAAAACACATTAAAGGTACGTACTAAAAATTGATTCACAAAATAATGTTTTCAACATGTATGAGCAGTAAGACACTGACATTTAAAAAAAAAACAGCTCCCAGAGAAATAATTTCTTGTTTGCAATTCAAACATTATCAAACATGTTTCTAAACAAACATGCTGAACATGAGACAAAACTACCGTAACAAATGGGTCATATAAAATGTCTGAAACTATAGTGCTTTATTAAAAAAAGTTTGACCAACATTATCAGAGGATACAATTCAAATGGATTCATTTTATTTAAATTGGTTTGTTTTAATAACATTAACTTATTTTGTTTTACTTTCAGCTGCTTCACAGTTGCTTGCAGTGCTCCCCACCAAACAGCTGGTGGCAGTAGTGCACAGAGTTGGCTTAAACCCCGCTGTTTAAGGAAAGAGTAGAAGAAAAAGCAGACTGCCGAGTTCTGTTTTGGCAAATAAAAGTTTATGTTCAACAAGTTAATTCACCTGTTCAGCCTCTCTTGTACGGTTAAGAGACCACTAAGCACGAGAGGAAACAAACACTGGGGGCTCGTCGACTGGGATTCGTCACAAAGACGTCTACGAGGCTACCATGAGGAGCACAAAGCAGTTTAAAATGGCAGGGCCTTTCTATCGTGATAATGAAGCTGTGAATATTAAGACACTTAAAGGTAACGGAACCTAATGTGAGCACAAACCCGTTTTAGCCAGAAATGACAAAACCTGCTTGAAGCTTGATTGAGCCAGCCATCGGCTAATGAGAACCAAGCCAACCCATTTTTGACTACAGAGTAGCTATATGCCAAACCGTTGGTTCAATAAAGTAAATACATGAGCATATACACCCAACCACAACTGACCAATGAGCATGCCTGTAAGTTCACTTCCGGTTTTAACGCGGGGAAAAAGGGTGGATATTTTCTCACAGCCTGCGGAGGGGCTGCAATCTAAAGCGGTTCTGTTTGGCTCATCACTCCCAGGGAACTGTGTCAAACTAACACTATCTTACAAGCAGCATTTTGTTCATAGAAACCACCACCACCACCATGCTTCACTGTCTTCACTGTGAACTGTGGCTTGAATTCAGAGTTTGGGGGTCGTCTCACAAACTGTCTGCTGCCCTTGGACCCAAAAAGAACAAATTTACTCTCATCAGTCCAAAAAATATTCCTCCATTTCTCTTTAGGTCAGTTGATGTGTTCTTTGGCAAATTGTAACCTCTTCTGCACGTCTTTTATTTAACAGAGGGACTTTGCGGGGGATTTTTGCAATAAATTAGCTTCACACAGGCGTCTTCTAACTGTCACAGCACTTACAGGTAACTCCAGACTGTCTTTGATCATCCTGGAGCTGATCAGTGGGTGAGCCTTTGCCATTCTGGTTATTCTTCTGTCCATTTTGATGGTTGTTTTCTGTTTTCTTCCATGCGTCTCTGGTTTTTTGTCCATTTTAAAGCATTGGAGATCATTGTAGATGAACAGCCTATACTTTTTGCACCTGCATATAAGTTTTCCCCTCTCCAATCAACTTTTTAATCAAACTACGCTGTTCTTCTGCACAATGTCTTGAACGTCCCATTTTCCTCAGGCTTTCAAAGAGAAAAGCATGTTCAACAGGTGCTGGCTTCATCCTTAAATAGGGGACACCTGATTTACACCTGTTTGTTCCACAAAATTGATGAACTCACTGACTGAATGCCACACTACTATTATTGTGAACACCCCCTTTTCTACTTTTTTTTTTACTAATAGCCCAATTTCATAGCCTTAAGAGTGTGCATATCATGAATGCTTGGTCTTGTTGGATTTGTGAGAATCTACTGAATCTACTGGTACCTTGTTTCCCATGTAACAATAAGAAATATACTCAAAACCTGGATTAATCTTTTTAGTCACATAGCAATACTATTATTCTGAACACTACTGTACTCTGTTTTTTTATTAGGTGTTGAGGCAATTGAATCTCATGGTACATGTCCACGTTCATTATTCCCTTAACACGGATCAGTTGCCCTGTCCCCTTTGCAGAAAAACAGCCCCAAAGCATGATGTTTCCACGCCCATGCTTCACAGTAGATACGGTGTTCTTGGGATACAAATCAGCATTCTTCTTCCTCCAAACAACGAGTTGAGTTTTTACCAAAAAGTTCTATTTTGGTTTCATCTGACCACATGATATTCTCCCAATCCTCTTCTGGATCATCCATATGCTCTCTGGCAAACTTCAGACGGGCCTGGACATGTACTGGCTTAAGCAGGGGGACACGCCTGGCACTGCAGGATTTGAGTCCCTCTCTGCGTAGCGTGTAGCCTTTGTTACTTTGGTCCCAGCTCTCTGCAGGTCATTCATCATGTCCCTCCGTGTAGTTCTGGGATTTTTGTTCACCGATCTCATGATCATTTTGACCCCACGGGATGACCTCTTGCATGGAGCCCCAGATTGAGGGAGATTATCAGTGGTCTTGTATGTCTTTCATTTTCTTACAATTGCTCCCACAGTTGATTTATTCACACCAACCTGCTTGACTATTGTAGATTCACTGTTCCCAGCCTGGTGCACATCTACAATTTCCTTCCTGGTGTCCTTCGACAGCTCTTTGGTCTTGGCCATGGTTGAGTTTGGAGTCTGACTGTTTGAGGCTGTGGACAGGTGTCTTTTATACAGACGAGTTCAAACAGGTGCCATTAATACAGGTAACAGGTGGAGGACAGAAGAGCTTCTTAAAGAAGTTGTTACAGGTCTGTGAGAGCCAGAAATCTTGCTTGTTTGTAGGTGACCAAATACTTATTTTCCACCATAATTTACAAATAAATTCTTTAAAAATCCTACAATGTGATTTCCTGGATTTTTTTTTCTCATTTTGTCTCTCACAGTTGAAGTGTACCTATGTTGAAAATTACATCATCTTTCTAAGTAGGAGAACTTGCACAATCAGGGACTGAATAAATACTTTTTTACCCCACTGTGTGTATGTGTGTATATTATATATATATATATATATAAAGAAGCCGAATGACATCATTCACAGTATCAAACAGTGGAATGAAAAAGTTGATGCACTGCATCCTTGAACCGTCCCTGAATGTGTCGGTTCTCAGACATACCATGAGAGAGAACAATGTGGACGCTCCTCAGACGATCATCCAAAGAATGGCCAGCTCTAAACCAGAAGTCAATCAATCAATCAATCAATTTTTTTTATATAGCGCCAAATCACAACAAACAGCTGCCCCAAGGTGCTTTATATTGCAAGGCAAGGCCATACAATAATTATGTAAAACCCCAACGGTCAAAACGACCCCCTGTGAGCAAGCACTTGGCTACAGTGGGAAGGAAAAACTCCCTTTTAACAGGAAGAAACCTCTAGCAGAACCAGGCTCAGGGAGGGGCAGTCTTCTGCTGGGACTGGTTGGGGCTGAGGGAGAGAACCAGGAAAAAGACATGCTGTGGAGGGGAGCAGAGATCGATCACTAATGATTAAATGCAGAGTGGTGCATACAGAGCAAAAAGAGAAAGAAACAGTGCATCATGGGAACCCCCCAGCAGTCTACGTCTATAGCAGCATAACTAAGGGATGGTTCAGGGTCACCTGATCCAGCCCTAACTATAAGCTTTAGCAAAAAGGAAAGTTTTAAGCCTAATCTTAAAAGTAGAGAGGGTGTCTGTCTCCCTGATCTGAATTGGGAGCTGGTTCCACAGGAGAGGAGCCTGAAAGCTGAAGGCTCTGCCTCCCATTCTACTCTTACAAACCCTAGGAACTACAAGTAAGCCTGCAGTCTGAGAGCGAAGCGCTCTATTGGGGTGATATGGTACTACGAGGTCCCTAAGATAAGATGGGACCTGATTATTCAAAACCTTATAAGTAAGAAGAAGAATTTTAAATTCTATTCTAGAATTAACAGGAAGCCAATGAAGAGAGGCCAATATGGGTGAGATATGCTCTCTCCTTCTAGTCCCCGTCAGCACTCTAGCTGCAGCATTTTGAATTAACCGAAGGCTTTTTAGGGAACTTTTAGGACAACCTGATAATAATGAATTACAATAGTCCAGCCTAGAGGAAATAAATGCATGAATTAGTTTTTCAGCATCACTCTGAGACAAGACCTTTCTGATTTTAGAGATATTGCGTAAATGCAAAAAAGCAGTCCTACATATTTGTTTAATATGCGCTTTGAATGACATATCCTGATCAAAAATGACTCCAAGATTTCTCACAGTATTACTAGAGGTCAGGGTAATGCCATCCAGAGTAAGGATCTGGTTAGACACCATGTTTCTAAGATTTGTGGGGCCAAGTACAATAACTTCAGTTTTATCTGAGTTTAAAAGCAGGAAATTAGAGGTTAGAGAAGTTAGAAATTAGAGAAGTGCGTTCTATAAGCAATTACAAGCAGTGCCTGGAAGTAATGGGCCTTCAAGTAAAGTCACTCAAAGAAGTATGTACGAGGTCTGTCAATAAAGTATAGGTCCTTTTTATTTTTTTCAAAAACTATATGGATTTCGTTCATATGTTTTTACGTCAGACATGCTTGAACCCTCGTGTGCATGTGTCAGTTTTTCCACGCCTGTCGGTGACGTCATTCGCCTGTGAGCACTCCTTGTGGGAGGAGTCGTCCAGCCCCTCGTCGGAATTTCTTTGTCTGACAAGTTGCTGAGAGACTGGCGCTTTGTTTGATCAAAATTTTTTCAAAACCTGTGAGGCACATTGAAGTGGACATGGTTCAAAAAATTCAGCTGGTTTTCGGTGAAAATTTTAACGGCCGATGAGAGATTTTGAGGTGATTCTGTCGCTTTAAGGACTTACCACGGTGCGAGACGGTGCGAGACGTCGCGCAGCGCTCCCAGGCGCCGTCGTCAGCCTGTTTCAAGCTGAAAACCTCCACATTTCAGGCTGTATTGATCCAGGATGTCGTGAGAGAACAGAGAAGTTTCAGAAGAAGTTGGTTTCAGCATTTTATCCGGATATTCCACTGTTAAAGGAGATTTTTTTAATGAAAGATGTGCGGATGGATTGCAGCGTCGGCTCGCAGCCGCCGTGACGCTCCGCTACATGAAAAACACCTCTGTGTTGATAACCATTTGTAAAATCCAGGCGGCTTTTGATGGCTTTCAGTGGAGTGAGTATCTGAGAAATTGTTTAACAGCTGGACATGTTCCAACTTGTCCTTAAGGCTTCCAACAGAGGTGTTTTTCCAGTGGAGGCACTCCTATTTCATCTTTTGTCAGTCGATATGATTCAGACATGGGATTATAGAAGACCTCCATCACCAGCTCCAGATCCCCCACATACGTCTCCTCAGTCTGGATGAGCTCGTGGATGTATCCCTGTCTCTTCCTCTCCTGGGGGGTCATGGTGTCCAGCGTCATCAGGTCGGCACACCAGTCTCTCACCGTTCTGGCATGAGTGAGGAATCTGCTGTACATTGGCGGCTGTGGTCGGATTCTGTGGTCATCTTGATGTAGTTGGTGGGCAGCAGGCCTGTGACGCCATTGGCCTCTCCTTTCCACCAATCAGGGTTGGTCTTGTCCAGAACATTGATCAGCTGACCTTTGGAGAAGCTTAACTCATCCTGATTGGCTGCCGTGTAGTCGTACATCGCAATAACTTGGCACACTGGCAGAGGAGACGGGGATGACTTAGTGCTGGAAGGACCCAGAAGTTTGATGTGAGAGGAATGAAACCAGCCTCTTTGTTGCTTCTTACCTCGGGCCTGCAGTTCCCAGAGCCACCAGCTAGTGGAGTTCTTGGCCAGGACCGCAATGAGTTGCCTGTGTGTGAGTGGGTGTGACTGTGTTTGTCTGTCTGTTTGTGGTCCTGTGACAGACTGGCGTCCTGTCCTGGCTGTACCCCACCTCGCACTCTATGACTGCTGGGATAGGCTCCACCCCCCCCACGGCCCTTAATTGGACTAAGCGGTTGAAGATGAGTGTGTGTGTGTGTGTGTGTGTTACTTTGTTACACAGTATATTATGAAACATGGTGTATTTATGGAAATACAGTAACTTAAATAAATTGCAGCGGGTACATAGGATTCATAATTTTTATTTGATCTTCTTTTACTTGTGAGGTATACCGAGCTGAAAAGTAACTTCACAAAATTCTGAAAGCAATATAAACAGCTTGTTAAAAATATGAGGTGTTGAGTTGAACACCAGCTATGACCATGGCGCTCAAATTATACAGCATCTGAACAGTAAAATATATTTAACTGCTTGTGACTAACAAAGGAAATTTTAAACTTGCAGCTCAAGAGTGCAAAGGACAAACTTGATGGTGAGGACAAAGAAACCAGGCACTGGAGGAATGCCCTAATCAATACTCTGACTGCATACATCCCTGGAATGGAACAAGGGAAGGATACAGTAACAATCATTGTCAGGGGCGGCTTGAACGGTACGGCTCCTGTTTATCTTTGGCAGTCAGGGCAAGTCAGGAACCGCCAAAGGCAGCCTTGCCAGGGACGTGCCACAAATTTACAGAGTTGTCATGGCGACTGTAATAAATATCACATCAATGGACAGTACCACCATCATGTCTACAATTGTGCCATAATCTGAAGATGTCCGTTCCAAGCAGAATCAAAGAAGTATAGATGGGACCATCCGGAACTTTTTCCTGACCAAGATTACAGGTTTAAGAAATTAACATTTTTTTCTAATAGATGCTATGAATCTTGCAAATGTGTTTTTTTTTTTGTTTTGTTTTTTTTTTTGGTGGGGGGGGGGGGGGGGGGTGACAGCCAGTCACAGTAGAGATGCACCGTGACGTCTGGTCTCTCTCTGGCTGCTAATCCAACATGGTGGAATCTGCTCCAAAACCGCTTCATTTTAGTGGAAATCTAACATGTCTCTCATATATTATGCTCATAAAAATGATGTGTGTGTTCACCTGCATTGTCATATCTGACTAATGTCCTACTGAGTCTTCAAATCTATGTGATAAAAACAATATTTTTTCATATGAATTTTCTCATGAAATTTATTGATTGTAATGTGTTTGTGTTCAAACTGTCCACAGTTTTGCTCTTAAATATGATGATGTATTTGGTGTAGTTTTTGTTTAATGTGGAGATTTATGTTTAAGTTGAATTTATTTTTGCTCCTAAAATGTGTATTATTAGTTGTATGTAGATCAACAGATGACATTTTTTAGGTTCATTAATATTTCTAGAAGATTTATTCGTATTGCATTATTATACAATGAGTTGCATTATTGTATTATTATTCTTAACATTTTTTGGAGTACTGTCTGTGGTTTATCACATAAGAAATCTTTCATAAATCAACTTGAAAATTTTATCTGCTTTTTATTTTTGGGCAATGATGTTTATTCATTCTGTAAAGATGAATTCCATCATTTAATCTGTTATCAATTAAGTGAATTCAAAAGTTTCTGCAGTATTGATTTTATATCTGAATTCCACACTGTACGTCACTACTGGAATAAAACCTATTGAATTTGAAAACATTTATAAAGTTTGTTTTACTTCATTTTTAGTTCTCAATAGAAAAAAAATCACAAAAATTATAGGTAACTGAGCAAGAACATCACATGGACATCACATAAACAAAGAATGAGGACAGGTAACGTTCGCATTCGAACATTCTACAAATGTTCATTTAATGTTCTGCTTCAACTGTTCATATGATGTCTGTGAACATTTGTGAACGTAATGTTCACTGAATGTTCGCATGCAAACATTACCTGTCTTCATTCATTGTTTATATGATGTTCATGCAATGTTTGCGAATGTTCTCATGCAAACGTTCAATGAACATTCAAAGAATGTTCAGTTTCCGGGTGGGCTGTTCAGAGACTTTGTCAAAAACACTGGCTGTAAAAGTGATAATTTAGTTGTGTTGTACTTCAGGGTGTATATTAGGGCTGCAGCTATCGATTATTTTAGTAATCAAGTATTCTATCGATTATTCTGGCAATTAATCGAGTAATCGGATAAAAAGTACTTCTGCGTTTTTAAACAACATCAATAGTCCAGGACTCTCCGTAAGCAATGGCACAATGTCACTGCACCAAAGTTGTTGTGTGGGCCGCTGAAGAGGAGGTACTGCTGGCCCACCACCACCAGAGGGCGCCCTGCCTGGAGTGCGGGCTCCAGGCACCAGAGGGCGCTGCCGCCGACGAGGGCTGCCAGGGTGACAGCTGTCACCCATTACTGGACACAGCTGACTGCACTCAGGACGGAGGTATATCAGCAGGACAGCGTCTCCACCTCAGTGCCGAGATATCGCCTTGAGATTAAGGTAACCTTCTCTGCAAGCTCATATTGAAGACTCTGATAAACCGTGGTAAACCTTTTCAGGACAGCTGACTACAGAAAGCTCCTTGCTTGGATAAGTACTCACCTTTCCTGCTTCATTGTAACAAGAGGTGGAGGCGGCTTCTCCCCTCTCCGTCTACTGGGTGCTGTCGCATCCATACCTGTGTGTTTGTGCTCTTTCCCGCCAGCAGTACCGGATCCGACGAGCGGAGGCAGTGGCCACCTGGGAATTCGGGACTTGGCGGTTCCAGTACTTCTGGGGTTCGGTGGCAGAGGAAATCTGGGTGGTTCCGGTTCGACTAGGACGGACGCCTCCTACCTTCGAGCCTGCCCACACGACACCAGCAGATTTCGGCTTCAAACTCCAAATTATTAATTGTTGTATTGGTTGTGCTCTTTTCACAACAGTAAAACTTGTTATTCACCTTTCTCCATTGTCCGTTCATTGCGCCCCCTGTTGTGGGTCCGTGTACCTACACTATCACAACAAAAGTGTTGGCATTTTGCTGAAATGGTGATGGGATGTGGCTTTCTGTTTTGTTTTCTCTAACTTGTAAAATGTAAACATTTTTAAGTTTTGTTTTTTTTTTTTTTTTAAATATATAAAGGTTGATGGACTGGGTCCCTGCGTGATATATTTTTTTGTATCCCTCTTTCTCTGCAATTCAGCAGATGCATTTCAGCTGGAGGTTGAACATGCAGCCTTGCAATCAGTTTTTTTAAATTATTATTTTATTTAAGTTACCGTGTTTGTGTTGTGTGTTGCCCAAAAAAGCAAAAATTAAAAAGTCAAACACTCAGTGTGAGTCTGAGGGAAACACAGAAGAAAGAGTGGACTTCTGCTGTTTGTCAATGTAGCCGGGGATGGAGCTGTGACTCGCCCGGTCTGAGAGCGCCTCACACTGGGCAGAGAGAGAGACAGCAGCTGGCCACCGGGTCAATAGTCCCTCCACACGTAGAGCGGACTGTGTTTTTTTTTTTAAATAGACAAACACACTGCTTCTCTTTAAATGCACAGTAAGTCTATTTAAGATGATCAGTGGGACCATCTTTCTCTTAAAAGGCTTTATTTTACTGTGTCACGTTGGAAAGCGGTAGCTATCGTTGCTAATTTGATTAGCTGTTATGCTCCAGTCGTCTTCTGTTTTTTTTTTCTGCGGCCGTTGCAGCGCCACACACAGGCCTGGCATATGTACTACAACATTAAACGAAGCTTCGAGGCACAGAATTTGCCTTGAACATTTTTTGTAATCAAATTACTCGAGTTACTTGACTAATCGTTTCAGCCCTAGTGTATATCCTTATACACTCCTTTGTTTTGAATTTTAGATTATATTATTTTATTTATGTCATGCTGTGGAGAGTTTAAAGGGCATCTTTGGAGAAATTTTTCTGTCTTTACATCTGACATGGCAGCTAGCTACCAGCTTCGGAGTGAGATTGCATCAGAATTTTGGCTCTCTGTTGGGACTGTTTACACAGAGACTGCTACCTGCTGCTTTGGACTTGAACTAACAGTCTTTTTCAAGACTTTTTTATTTTTTTACCTTTTTACTTTTTTTTAACTTTTTTACTGTGCTCCAACGCCTAAGGAAGACCTCTAACGGTCGAAACATCGCGATGGAGCACTTTTATCAGCTAACTTTCATCAGCGTTGGCAAGCTAACTAGCTTGCTAATGCTTTCGTTTTTATTTATTTATTTTTTTTATTTATTTTTTTTTAGCACTGTTGTCGTGCGTTATCTGTGCTGCTCCACAGCGTGTTTAGTTGATTTTTATTTTATTTTAGCACCGTTGTCGTGCGTTCGCTGTTGTCGTGCGTTGCCTGTGCTGCTTCATGGCCTGTTTGGTGCCTTGATTGGGGCACTCCTTCTGCTGAATCACCTTTAAATTATTTACACATTATTCACTTTGTGTGTTTTTAGGAATCCGCTAGGTTGCGTAGCTACTAGCTCTTAGCCGATTTAGCATGGCGGCTTCTCCTGTCTCTCCCGTACTTTTCTGCTCTGGGTGTGAAATGTTTAGTTATTCCTCGGCCTCCTTTAGCAGTAACGGTACTTGTAATAAGTGCAGCTTATTCGTAGCTTTGGAGGCCAGGCTGGGCGAATTGGAGACTCGGCTCCGAACCGTGGAAAATTCTACAGCTAGCCAGGCCCCTGTAGTCGGTGCGGACCAAGGTAGCTTAGCCGCCGCTAGTTCCCCCCTGGCAGATCCCAGGCAGTCGGGAAAGCAGGCTGACTGGGTGACTGTGAGGAGGAAGCGTAGCCCTAAACAGAAGCCCCGTGTACACCGTCAACCCGTTCACATCTCTAACCGTTTTTCTCCACTCGACGATACACTCGCCGAGGATCAAACTCTGGTTATTGGCGACTCTGTTTTGAGAAATGTGAAGTTAGCGACACCAGCAACCATTGTCAATTGTCTTCCGGGGGCCAGAGCAGGCGACATCGAAGGACATTTGAAATTGCTGGCTAAGGCTAAGCGTAAATTTGGTAAGATTGTAATTCACGTCGGCAGTAATGACACTCGGTTACGCCAATCGGAGGTCACTAAAATTAACATTAAATCAGTGTGTAACTTTGCAAAAACAATGTCGGACTCTGTTGTTTTCTCTGGGCCCCTCCCCAATCAGACCGGGAGTGACATGTTTAGCCGCATGTTCTCCTTGAATTGCTGGCTGTCTGAGTGGTGTCCAAAAAATGAGGTGGGCTTCATTGATAATTGGCAAAGCTTCTGGGGAAAACCTGGTCTTGTTAGGAGAGACGGCATCCATCCCAGTTTAGATGGAGCAGCTCTCATTTCTAGAAATCTGGCCAATTTTCTTGGATCCTCCAAACTGTGACTATCCAGGGTTGGGACCAGGAGGCAGAGCTGTGGTCTTATACACCTCTCTGCAGCTTCTCTCCCCCTGCCATCCCCTCATTACCCCATCCCCGTAGAGACGGTGCCTGCTCCCAGACTACCAATAACCAGCAAAAATCTATTTAAGCATAAAAATTCAAAAAGAAAAAATAATATAGCACCACAGACTAAAACAGTTAAATGTGGTCTATTAAACATTAGGTCTCTCTCTTCTAAGTCCCTGTTGGTAAATGATATAATAATTGATCAACGTATTGATTTATTCTGCCTAACAGAAACCTGGTTACAGCAGGATGAATATGTTAGTTTAAATGAGTCAACACCCCCGAGTCACACTAACTGTCAGAATGCTCGTAGCACGGGCCGTGGCGGAGGATTAGCAGCAATCTTCCATTCCAGCTTATTAATTAATCAAAAACCTAGACAGAGCTTTAATTCATTTGAAAGCTTGTCTCTTAGTCTTGTCCATCCAAATTGGAAGTCCCAAAAAACAGTTTTATTTGTTATTATCTATCGTCCACCTGGTCGTTACTGTGAGTTTCTCTGTGAATTTTCAGACCTTTTGTCTGACTTAGTGCTTAGCTCAGATAAGATAATTATAGTGGGCGATTTTAACATCCACACAGATGCTGAGAATGACAGCCTCAACACTGCATTTAATCTATTATTAGACTCTATCGGCTTTGCTCAAAAAGTAAATGAGTCCACCCACCACTTTAATCATATCTTAGATCTTGTTCTGACTTATGGTATGGAAATAGAAGACTTAACAGTATTCCCTGAAAACTCCCTTCTGTCTGATCATTTTTTAATAACATTTACATTTACCCTGATGGACTACCCAGCAGTGGGGAATAAGTTTCATTACACTAGAAGTCTTTCAGAAAGCGCTGTAACTAGGTTTAAGGATATGATTCCTTCTTTATGTTTTCTAATGTCATATACCAACACAGAGCAGAGTAGCTACCTAAACTCTGTAAGGGAGTTAGAGTATCTCGTCAATAGTTTTACATCCTCTTTGAAGACAACTTTGGATGCTGTAGCTCCTCTGAAAAAGAGAGCTTTAAATCAGAAGTGTCTGACTCCGTGGTATAACTCACAAACTCGTAGCTTAAAGCAGATAACCCGTAAGTTGGAGAGGAAATGGCGTCTCACTAATTTAGAAGATCTTCACTTAGCCTGGAAAAAGACTTTGTTGCTCTATAAAAAAGCCCTCCGTAAAGCTAGGACATCTTTCTACTCATCACTAATTGAAGAAAATAAGAATAACCCCAGGTTTCTTTTCAGCACTGTAGCCAGGCTGACAAAGAGTCAGAGCTCTATTGAGCTGAGTATTCCATTAACTTTAACTAGTAATGACTTCATGACTTTCTTTGCTAACAAAATTTTGACTATTAGAGAAAAAATTACTCATAACCATCCCAAAGATGTATCGTTATCTTTGGCTGCTTTCAGTGATGCCGGTATTTGGTTAGACTCTTTCCCTCCGATTGTTCTGTCTGAGTTATTTTCATTAGTTACTTCATCCAAACCATCAACATGTTTATTAGACCCCATTCCTGCCAGGCTGCTCAAGGAAGTCCTACCATTATTTAATGCTTCAATCTTAAATATGATCAATCTATCTTTGTTAGTTGGTTATGTACCACAGGCCTTTAAGGTGGCAGTAATTAAACCATTACTTAAAAAGCCATCACTTGACCCAGCTATCTTAGCTAATTATAGGCCAATCTCCAACCTTCCTTTTCTCTCAAAGATTCTTGAGAGGGTAGTTGTAAAACAGCTAACTGATCACCTGCAGAGGAATGGTCTATTTTAAGAGTTTCAGTCAGGTTTTAGAATTCATCATAGTACAGAAACAGCATTAGTGAAGGTTACAAATGATCTTTTTATGGCTTCGGACAGTGGACTTATCTCTGTGCTTGTTCTGTTGGACCTCAGTGCTGCTTTTGATACTGTTGACCATAAAATTTTATTACAGAGATTAGAGCATGTCATAGGTATTAAAGGCACTGCGCTGCGGTGGTTTGAATCATATTTGTCTAATAGATTACAGTTTGTTCATGTAAATGGGGAATCTTCTTCACAGACTAAAGTTAATTATGGAGTTCCACAAGGTTCTGTGCTAGGACCAATTTTATTCACTTTATACATGCTTCCCTTAGGCAGTATTATTAGACGGTATTGCTTAAATTTTCATTGTTACGCAGATGATACCCAGCTTTATCTATCCATGAAGCCAGAGGATACACACCAATTAGCTAAACTGCAGGATTGTCTTACAGACATAAAGACATGGATGACCTCTAATTTCCTGCTTTTAAACTCAGATAAAACTGAAGTTATTGTACTTGGCCCCACAAATCTTAGAAGCATGGTGTCTAACCAGATCGTTACACTGGATGGCATTTCCCTGAACTCTAGTAATACTGTGAGAAATCTTGGAGTCATTTTTGATCAGGATATGTCATTCAAAGCGCATATTAAACAAATGTGTAGGACTGCCTTTTTGCATTTACGCAATATGTCTAAAATCAGAAAGGTCTTGTCTCAGAGTGATGCTGAAAAACTAATTCATGCATTTATTTCCTCTAGGCTGGACTATTGTAATTCATTATTATCAGGTTGTCCTAAAAGTTCCCTAAAAAGCCTTCAGTTGGTTCAGAATGCTGCAGCTAGAGTACTGACGGGGACTAGCAGGAGAGAGCATATCTCACCCGTGTTGGCCTCTCTTCATTGGCTTCCTGTTAATTCTAGAATAGAATTTAAAATTCTTCTTCTTACTTATAAGGTTTTGAATAATCAGGTCCCATCTTATCTTAGGGACCTCGTAGTACCATATTACCCCATTAGAGCGCTTCGCTCTCAGACTGCGGGCTTACTTGTAGTTCCTAGGGTTTGTAAGAGTAGAATGGGAGGCAGAGCCTTCAGCTTTCAGGCTCCTCTCCTGTGGAACCAGCTCCCAATTCAGATCAGGGAGACAGACACCCTCTCTACTTTTAAGATTAGGCTTAAAACTTTCCTTTTCGCTAAGGCTTATAGTTAGGGCTGGATCGGGTGACCCTGGACCATCCCTTGGTTATGCTGCTTTAGACGTAGATTGTGGGGGGGTTCCCATGATGCACTGTTTCTTTCTCTTTTTGCTCCGTATGCATCACTCTGCATTTAATCATTAGTGATCGATCTCTGCCCCCCTTCACGGCATGTCTTTTTCCTGTTTTTTTCCCTCAGCCCCAACCAGTCTCAGCAGAAGACTGCCCCTCCCTGAGCCTGGTTCTGCTGGAGGTTTCTTCCTGTTAAAAGGGAGTTTTTCCTTCCCACTGTGGCCAAGTGCTTGCTCATAGGGGGTCGTTTTGACCGTTGGGGTTTTTCATAATTATTGTATGGCCTTGCCTTACAATATGGAGCGCCTTGGGGCAACTGTTTGTTGTGATTTGGCGCTATATAAGAAAAAAGTTGATTGAAAGTTGAAGTTGATTGATTGACATTTCAAACATCCACACAGCTGTCTGGAGGATTCATCCATTCATCCACTCTTCTAGTTTATCATGCTGTCACACCTTCCACCTGTGGCTGTTTCACGTCTCTCTCAGTGAGGATCAGAGAAGCAAAACAGCATGTTAGTTACGAAGCAAATAAATATGTAAATAAACAAGGTAGTTAGCAGTTTGAGCTTGACCAAAAACCTCCTCACTAGGGCTGAAATGATTCATCAAGGAAGCCCTACCATTATTTAATGCTTCGATCTTAAATATGATCAATCTATCTTTGTTAGTTGGCTATGTACCACAGGCTTTTAAGGTGGCAGTAATTAAACCATTACTTAAAAAGCCATCACTTGACCCAGCTATCTTAGCTAATTATAGGCCAATCTCCAACCTTCCTTTTCTCTCAAAAATTCTTGAAAGGGTAGTTGTAAAACAGCTAACTGATCATCTGTAGAGGAATGGTCTATTTGAAGAGTTTCAGTCAGGTTTTAGAATTCATCATAGTACAGAAACAGCATTAGTGAAGGTTACAAATGATCTTCTTATGGCCTCGGACAGTGGACTCATCTCTGTGCTTGTTCTGTTAGACCTCAGTGCTGCTTTTGATACTGTTGACCATAAAATTTTATTACAGAGATTAGAGCATGCCATAGGTATTAAAGGCACTGCGCTGCGGTGGTTTGAATCATATTTGTCTAATAGATTACAATTTGTTCATGTAAATGGGGAATCTTCTTCACAGACTAAAGTTAATTATGGAGTTCCACAAGGTTCTGTGCTAGGACCAATTTTATTCACTTTATACATGCTTCCCTTAGGCAGTATTATTAGACGGTATTGCTTAAATTTTCATTGTTACGCAGATGATACCCAGCTTTATCTATCCATGAAGCCAGAGGACACACACCAATTAGCTAAACTGCAGGATTGTCTTACAGACATAAAGACATGGATGACCTCTAATTTCCTGCTTTTAAACTCAGATAAATCTGAAGTTATTGTACTTGGCCCCACAAATCTTAGAAACATGGTGTCTAACCAGATCCTTACTCTGGATGGCATTACCCTGACCTGTAGTAATACTGTGAGAAATCTTGGAGTCATTTTTGATCAGGATATGTCATTCAAAGCGTATATTAAACAAATATGTAGGACTGCTTTTTTGCATTTACGCAATCAATCAATTCAATCAATCAATTTTTTTTATATAGCGCCAAATCACAACAAACAGTTGCCCCAAGGCGCTTTATATTGTAAGGCAAGGCCATACAATAATTATGTAAAACCCCAACGGTCAAAACGACCCCCTGTGAGCAAGCACTTGGCTACAGTGGGAAGGAAAAACTCCCTTTTAACAGGAAGAAACCTCCAGCAGAACCAGGCTCAGGGAGGGGCAGTCTTCTGCTGGGACTGGTTGGGGCTGAGGGAGAGAACCAGGAAAAAGACATGCTGTGGAGGGGAGCAGAGATCGATCACTAATGATTAAATGCAGAGTGGTGCATACAGAGCAAAAAGAGAAAGAAACAGTGCATCATGGGAACCCCCCAGCAGTCTACGTCTATAGCAGCATAACTAAGGGATGGTTCAGGGTCACCTGATCCAGCCCTAACTATAAGCTTTAGCAAAAAGGAAAGTTTTAAGCCTAATCTTAAAAGTAGAGAGGGTGTCTGTCTCCCTGATCTGAATTGGGAGCTGGTTCCACAGGAGAGGAGCCTGAAAGCTGAAGGCTCTGCCTCCCATTCTACTCTTACAAACCCTAGGAACTACAAGTAAGCCTGCAGTCTGAGAGCGAAGCGCTCTATTGGGGTGATATGGTACTACGAGGTCCCTAAGATAAGATGGGACCTGATTATTCAAAACCTTATAAGTAAGAAGAAGAATTTTAAATTCTATTCTAGAATTAACAGGAAGCCAATGAAGAGAGGCCAATATGGGTGAGATATGCTCTCTCCTTCTAGTCCCCGTCAGTACTCTAGCTGCAGCATTTTGAATTAACTGAAGGCTTTTTAGGGAACTTTTAGGACAACCTGATAATAATGAATTACAATAGTCCAGCCTAGAGGAAATAAATGCATGAATTAGTTTTTCAGCATCACTCTGAGACAAGACCTTTCTGATTTTAGAGATATTGCGTAAATGCAAAAAAGCAGTCCTACATATTTGTTTAATATGCGCTTTGAATGACATATCCTGATCAAAAATGACTCCAAGATTTCTCACAGTATTACTAGAGGTCAGGGTAATGCCATCCACAGTAAGGATCTGGTTAGACACCATGTTTCTAAGATTTGTGGGGCCAAGTACAATAACTTCAGTTTTATCTGAGTTTAAAAGCAGGAAATTAGAGGTCATCCATGTCTTTATGTCTGTAAGACAATCCTGCAGTTTAGCTAATTGGTGTGTGTTGTCTGGCTTCATGGATAGATAAAGCTGGGTATCATCTGCGTAACAATGAAAATTTAAGCAATACCGTCTAATAATACTGCCTAAGGGAAGCATATATAAAGTGAATAAAATTGGTCCTAGCACAGAACCTTGTGGAACTCCATAATTAACTTTAGTCTGTGAAGAAGATTCCCCATTTACATGAACAAATTGTAATCTATTAGACAAATATGATTCAAACCACCGCAGCGCAGTGCCTTTAATACCTATGGCATGCTCTAATCTCTGTAATAAAATTTTATGGTCAACAGTATCAAAAGCAGCACTGAGGTCTAACAGAACAAGCACAGAGATGAGTCCACTGTCCGAGGCCATAAGAAGATCATTTGTAACCTTCACTAATGCTGTTTCTGTACTATGATGAATTCTAAAACCTGACTGAAACTCTTCAAATAGACCATTCCTCTGCAGATGATCAGTTAGCTGTTTTACAACTACCCTTTCAAGAATTTTTGAGAGCAATATCTCTAAAATCAGAAAGGTCTTGTCTCAGAGTGATGCTGAAAAACTAATTCATGCATTTATTTCCTCTAGGCTGGACTATTGTAATTCATTATTATCAGGTTGTCCTAAAAGTTCCCTAAAAAGCCTTCAGTTAATTCAAAATGCTGCAGCTAGAGTACTGACGGGGACTAGAAGGAGAGAGCATATCTCACCCATATTGGCCTCTCTTCATTGGCTTCCTGTTAATTCTAGAATAGAATTTAAAATTCTTCTTCTTACTTATAAGGTTTTGAATAATCAGGTCCCATCTTATCTTAGGGACCTCGTAGTACCATATTACCCCAATAGAGCGCTTCGCTCTCAGACTGCAGGCTTACTTGTAGTTCCTAGGGTTTGTAAGAGTAGAATGGGAAGCAGAGCCTTCAGCTTTCAGGCTCCTCTCCTGTGGAACCAGCTCCCAATTCGGATCAGGGAGACAGACACCCTCTCTACTTTTAAGATTAGGCTTAAAACTTTCCTTTTTGCTAAAGCTTATAGTTAGGGCTGGATCAGGTGACCCTAAACCATCCCTTAGTTATGCTGCTATAGACGTAGACTGCTGGGGGGTTCCCATGATGCACTGAGTGTTTCTTTCTCTTTTTGCTCTGTATGCACCACTCTGCATTTAATCATTAGTGATCGATCTCTGCTCCCCTCCACAGCATGTCTTTTTCCTGGTTCTCTCCCTCAGCCCCAACCAGTCCCAGCAGAAGACTGCCCCTCCCTGAGCCTGGTTCTGCTGGAGGTTTCTTCCTGTTAAAAGGGAGTTTTTCCTTCCCACTGTAGCCAAGTGCTTGCTCACAGGGGGTCGTTTTGACCGTTGGGGTTTTACATAATTATTGTATGGCCTTGCCTTACAATATAAAGCGCCTTGGGGCAACTGTTTGTTGTGATTTGGCGCTATATAAAAAAATTGATTGATTGATTGATTAGTCGAGTAACTTGAATAATTCGATCACAAAAAATGTTCGAGGCAAATTGTGTGCCTCGAAGGTTCGTTTAACGTTGTAGTACATATGCCAGGCCTGTGTGTGGCGCTGTAACGTCTCCAGAAAAACAAACATAAGAAGACTAGAGCATGAATAAGCTGTGTAAGCGCTAATCAAACTTGCACAATAGCTACATCTTTCCAACGCGACACACAAAGTGAAATAAAGCCTTTTAGGAGAAAAACAGTCCATGCTGATCATCTGAAATACTTTACTGTGCATTTAAAGCGAAGCCGTGTGTTTGTTTTTTTTAAAAAAAAACTGTTTCATTCGCTGTCTGCTCTCTGCTTTACGTGGGGAGTGACTGTTCGCGCGGCGGCTGGTGGCAGCCTCTCTCTACCCGGTGTGAGCGGCTCAGCTCGGCCCTCACAGCTCCATCCCCGGCCACACTGACAAACAGTCTCTGGAAGAAGTCCACTGTTCCTTCTGTGTTTTGCTCAGACTCGCACTGAGTGTTTCGCTTTTTAATTTTCACTTTTTTGGGGCAACAGACAACACTTCACAAACACGGTAACTCAAATAAAATAATACTAATAATAATAAAACTGACTGTGAGGTTGCATGTTCAACTTACAGCTGAAATGCATCTGCTGAATCACAGAGAAAGAGAAAAAAAAAAACACGCAGGAACCCAGTTCACCAACCTAAAAATGGTTAAATTTTACAAGTTGGGGAAAACAAAAAACAGAAAGCCACATCCCATCGCCATTTCAGCAAAATGTCAAGACTTTGGCTGAGCTCCTGACACCAGGAAAAATCCAAAACTTGTAAAGATGTGAAAAAATGAATAATTACCCAGGAAAACAGAAAGGGACATACTAAATTTGACAATCTCCGTGATGAGGCAGTGACACTGTGCCATTACTTGTTGATGTTAAAAACGCAAAAGCACTTTTTATGCGATTACTCAATTAATCGCCAGAATAATCGATAGAATACTTGATTACTAAAATAATCAATAGCTGGCATAAATGTGACGAGCCGTGCTCGTCACATTTATGACAAGTTGACTGAACAACTCCACTAAACAAGGATTTCGCTGAAATCCCAATGTTCAGTAAATAGTTTCAGAATGTATTTCTTTCCCTGATTCATCCATTAATCCCTTCATTCCCCGGACCTCCCCCCTCCTCGTCCTCGCTCCTGACTCAAAGCGATTCAGTTTTCAAGCAGCACACATTTTTTGGCAGATGCATTGTTTTTTTTCCCTCCCCAAGTACTGTATTCACATTCAGCCTTTTTGCACAGCTTTTGTTTTTCAGACAGCTGTTGGCGTCGGCACAGAGCAGAGGGCGGAAGGACACAGACCTCTGTGCACACTTTTCTTACAATGCAAAACATTAACTGCTACATGCAAAACAGAGTAAAGTAGCCAAAGAGTGCACAACACAGTCTGACACTTCAGATAAACATGAAAAATCAAAGGCTGGCAGATGGAGGCTCCGTCAACTTCCCCCCCCTCATGTGGCTCACATCGTCTGCTCACTCAGTGATCCCCATCTGGTGCCACAAATCAAGACCACAACACACATACACTTACTCAGAAATGCATTTCATTTTTTTCAGATTTAGAATAAAAATATTTCTACATACATATAGTGTTCCTGACAGAGTTCTAGCTAGAACCATTTAGTGCCAGGTAAATTACATGATCATGATTCACGGCCGAGGGTCCAGGGACCCCCAGTGTGGGTCAAGGGGGCAGAGCTGTCGGGTTTTATACCTCTAAAACATTATTGACAAGCCCTATTTTAACTCATTTTGACTGGTTTTAGATGCACTGAAAGAAAGAACAATAGACAAAAAAAAAAAAAAAAATACATTTATGCTGTAATATTTGAAATATCAAAGTTATTTTTAAATGTTTCTGTTAAAGTCTATCTTAGACTTTATCTTAGACTAATAAAATGAATAACGTTGAAAAGGTTAAAACACATTACTATTTGACAGGTGTATAGCATTTGCTCTATTCTTCAAAAATGACACACTGTACTAGGGCTGCAGCTATCGATGATTTTAGTAATCGAGTATTTTATCGATTATTCTGGAGATTAATTGAGTAATCGCATAAAAAGTACTTTTGTGTTTTTAACAATATGAACAGTCCAGGGCTCTCCCTAAGCAATGGCACAATGTCACTGTGTCATCACGGAGATTGTCAAATTTAGTGTGTCCCTTTCTGTTTTCCTGCGTAATTATTTATTTTTTCACATCTTTACAAGTTTTGGAAATTTCCTGGTGTCAGGAGCTCAGCCAAAGTCTTGACATTTTGCTGAAATGGCGATGGGATGTGGCATTCTGTTTTTTATTTTCCCCAACTTGTAAAATTTAACCATTTTTTATTTATTTATTTATTTATTATACGTAGGTGGACTGGGTCCCTGCGTGAATTTCTTTTTAAAGCTCTTTCTCTGTGATTCAGCCAGTGCATTTCATTTTCTGTTGGAGGTTGAACATGCAGCCTCGCAGTCACTGGTTTTTTATTATTATTAATATTTTATTTGAGTTACCGTGTTTGTGAAGCGTTGTGTGTTGCCCAAAAAAAGCTAAAATTAAAAAGCGAAACACAGAAGGAAGAGTGGACTTCTTCCAGAGACTGTTTGTCACTGTGGCCGGGACGGAGCTGTGTGAGGGCAGAGCTGAGCCGCTCACACCAGGCAGTGAGAGAGAGCAGCCAGCCGCCGCGCGTAGAGCGGCCAGCCGATGAAACGGTGTTTAAAAAAAAAATAAACACACTGCTTCGCTTTAAATGCACAGTAAGCTATTTCAGATGATCAATGTGGACCGTCTTTTTCATAAAAGGCTTTATTTCACTCTGTCGAGTTGGAAAGCTGTAGCTTTTGTGTTAATTTGATTAGCGCTTGCTCTAGTCTTCTGTTTGTTTGTTTTTTTTCTGGGGACATTACAGCACCACACACAGGCCTGGCATATGTACTACAACTTTAAATGAAGCTTTGAGGCACAGAATTTGCCTCGAACATTTTTTGTAATCGAATTATTCGACTGTTTCGACTAATCGTTTCTGTACTTTTTAATCCTGTGAAGCAGGCAGAGTGTTTCTGTCATGACAGTTTTTCTAACATTTTTTTGAGTGGGATAGCATTTTTTTTTTTTACCCCTTACCACCTGCCTCATTTGGGCTCGTCAGTATCTCACAAATAAAAAGTGAAAATTCCCACTGATGAGATATACAGGCTTAGAAGAGGTTAAACAATTTAACCTCTAATTGCTTTGTTTGAACAAGACCTGAACCTGGACTGATTTGATTGTCAGTTTTTCACTTTCACTGATTCACTGAGGCTCCTCCCGCACTCCTCTCATCTCATCTCGTCTCCCTCCCCCCCCAGTCTCCAAGCTTTTTGGAAACAGGGAGCCTTTCTACTGTAAAATAAGCTGTAAACTTTTGAGTATATCAGCATCTACTAACACAGAAGCAACTCTGGATTATGAAACATTTTTCTGGAGGATTTTTTTTTCCTTTAAGTCAGAGCGGAGTGCATCTCTATTCGCTCTGATCTCTGCTTTCAGCATTCTGTGGCTTCACAAAGTGCTGAAAGCAGCTGACTACTGTTCTCTCTGTTGTTTGCACTTAGATATGAAGAAAATGAGAAATATATTTCTTATTTCTTTCATTATTTGGTTGAAATTGCAAAATAAAACAAAAGTACGACTCTATAAGCTTGAAATGCGATCAAATTGATACACTGATACATACCGTGGTGGGTGGGACAATTAATTTGAATGCGAGAGCCAGGCAGAAATTTGCAGTATTGGGTGGTACTGCCCGGCGGCGCCCACTGTAGCTACAACCCTGGTTCCTGACAAATGTGTCATATATTCTGACAACAATTTTAAATTGCCTGTAGGTGTACATGTGGGTGTGAATGTGTTTGTTTGTCTGTATGTGGCCCTGTGACAGAATGGCATCCTGCCCAGGGTGAACCCTGCCTCACACCCTATGACAGCTGGGACAGGCTCCAACCCATGACCCGATGGATGGATTGATGGATGAGATTTATTGTCATTGTCATTACACAAGTGCAACAAGAAGTACAACAACAAGATTACGTCCACACTCAAATTACCACAGACAAGATACAGCAATTAGTCCACAATTATTACTTGTTTACTGTAATAATGGCACAAATCAGAATTAAAACAACACATATACATTTGACATTGTTTATGTGCACTAAACTTGAAACAGTCCGTTTTCTGAATTGAGGCGATGTTAGTGTGTTGTAGCCACAGCAACATGTAGTCGCGCCGCCGCCAGCTTGGGGGGGAACGGGAATCTACAGCAGCTGGGGGGGGGGGGGGGGGGGCGTGAGCGGGGGCTGTGATGGGGTGTGGGATGAGGACAGGAGGGGGTGGGGAGCATACTTTCAGTCTCTGTCCATGTGTGAGTCAGTTTCTGTCTGTGTGCGAGTTGGAGCAGATAAGGAGGCAGCCGAATGTTCACCAAGGCTGTAGAAATTCTTCTGGAGGAAAACAACGGGGCATTTTGTCCTTCAGAGGCTGATAAACCTACCATGTGTTGTGAAAGTGTAGGAACACGGACCCACAACAGGGGGCGCAATGAATGGACAATGGAGGAAGTAAAAAACAAGATTTACTACTGAAACAAGCACGAGTAGTATAACAAACACAATGTTTAGGGTCGAATCCGCTGGTGTCGTGTGGGCAGGCTCGAAGATAGGAGACGTCCGTCTCAGTCGAACCGGAACCACCCAGATCTCCTCTGCCACCGAACCCTGGAAATACTGGAACCGCCAAGTCCCGAATTCCCAGGTGGCCACTGCCTCCGCTCGTCGGATCCGGTACTGCTGGCAGGAGAGAGCAAGAACACACAGGAGTGGATGAACGCACCCAGTACAGAGAGGGGAGAAGCCGCCTCCACCTCTTGGCAAAGTTCAGCAGGAAGGTGAGTACTTATCCAAAGAAGGAGGGTCTCAGTAGTCACCAGTCCTGAAAGGTTTAACAAGTTTGTCAATCACAGAATATGCTGCAGAGAATGTTACCTTGGTCTTAGGCGATATCTCGGCACTGAGGTGGAGACGCCGTCCTCCTGATATACCTCGGTGCTGAGTAGAAACAGCTGTGTTTGGTGATGGGTGACAGCTGTCACCCAGATTACTCCCATGATGCGGTAGCGCCCTCTGGTGCCTGGAGCCCGCACTCCAGGCAGGGCGCCCTCTGGTGGTGGTGGGCCAGCAGTACCTCCTCTTCAGCGGCCCACACAACAGGACCCCCCCCTCAACGGGCGCCTCCTGGCGCACGACCGGGCTTGTCCGGATGGCGTCGGTAGAAGTCGGCCAGGAGGGCCGAGTCCAGGATGAAGCCCTTCTTCACCCAGGAGCGCTCCTCGGGGCCGTACCCCTCCCAGTCCACCAGATACTGAAAACCCCGGCCCATCCGACGGACGTCAAGGAGCCGGCGGACAGTCCAAGCCGGTGCTCCGTCGATGATCCGGGCAGGAGGCGGTGCCGGACCCGGGGTGCAGAGGGGTGATCCGGGAAACATGGAAAACTGGATGGATCCGCAGTGAGGCCGGAAGCTGGAGCCTCACTGCGGCGGGGTTGATGACCTTGAGGATTTTATACGGTCCGATGTATCGTTCTTGCAGTTTAGGTGAGTCAACCTGTAGGGGAATGTCCTTGGTGGACAACCAGACCTCCTGCCCAGGACGATACTTGGGGGCCGGGGCTCGTCGCCGGTCTGCATGTTTCTTCGCCCTCGTCCGGGCCTGCAACAAGGCAGAGCGGGCGGCCCGCCACACCCGACGGCACTTCCGTAGGTGGGCCTGGACCGAGGGCACACCGACCTCTCCCTCAACCACCGGAAACAAGGGGGGCTGATACCCCAAGCACACCTCAAACGGGGAGAGGCCGGTGGCTGATGACACTTGACTGTTGTGGGCGTACTCGATCCAGGCCAGGTGGGTACTCCAGGCCGTCGGGTGCGCGGCTGTCACACAGCGAAGTGTCTGCTCCAGTTCTTGATTCGCCCGCTCTGCCTGCCCGTTGGTCTGGGGATGGTACCCAGACGAGAGGCTGACCGTGGCCCCCAGTTCCCGGCAGAAGCTCCTCCAGACATGCGAGGTGAACTGGGGACCGCGATCGGAGACGATGTCTGATGGTATGCCATGCAGACGGACGACGTGGTGGACCAGGAGGTCCGCTGTCTCCTGGGCCGTAGGGAGCTTCGGGAGGGCCACGAAGTGGGCCGCCTTGGAGAAACGGTCCACTATCGTGAAGATGACAGTGTTTCCCTGGGACGGCGGGAGACCCGTGACGAAATCCAGGCCGATGTGGGACCAGAGGCGATGAGGCACAGGCAATGGCTGTAGTTGCCCTGAGGTCTTTCTATGATCGGCCTTGCCCCTGGCGCAGGTGGTACAGGCCTGGACGTAGTCCCGGACGTCGGTCTCCAGGGATGCCCACCAGAAGCGTTGCCGGACGACTGCCACGGTCCTTCGCACCCCTGGGTGACAGGAGAGCTTAGAACCGTGACAGAAGTCCAGGACTGCGGCCCTAGCTTCTGGTGGGACGTACAGTCTGTTTTTTGGTCCGTTTCCGGGGTCCGGGACACGGGTCAGGGCCTCCCGGACGGTCTTCTCCACGTCCCAGGTGAGGGCGGCCACGATAGCGGACTCTGGGATGATGGGATCCGGGGGATCCGACGGTTCCGTTTTGACCTCATCTTCGTGCACCCGGGACAACGCATCCGATCTCTGATTCTTGGTCCCGGGGCGGTAGGTAATCCGGAAGTCAAAACGGCCAAAGAACAGTGACCAGCGGGCTTGCCTGGGGTTCAGACGCTTGGCGGTTCTGATGTACTCCAGGTTCCGATGGTCAGTGAAAACCGTGAATGGCACGGCTGTTCCCTCCAACAGATGTCTCCACTCTTCGAGGGCCTCTTTCACAGCAAGGAGTTCCCGATTGCCGACGTCATAATTCCGTTCAGCGGGGGTCAACCTGCGAGAAAAATAGGCACACGGGTGAAGGACCTTATCGGTCTTCCCGCTCTGGGAGAGCACCGCTCCTATCCCTGAGTCCGAGGCGTCCACTTCAACCACTAACTGGCGGCTAGGATCAGGCTGCACCAGAACTGGTGCAGACGAGAAGCGCCGTTTCAACTCCTTGAACGCGGCCTCGCACCGGTCCGACCAGGTGAAGGGAAGTTTGGGAGAGGTCAGGGCTGTCAGGGGGCTAACTACCTGACTGTAGCCCTTAATGAACCTCCTATAGAAATTAGCAAAACCGAGGAACTGTTGCAGCTTCCTACGGCTTGTTGGTTGGGGCCAATCTCTCACCGCCGCAACCTTGGCCGGGTCCGGGGCGACGGAGTTGGAGGAGATGATAAACCCCAGGAAGGACAAAGAAGTGCGGTGGAACTCACACTTCTCGCCCTTCACAAACAGACGGTTCTCCAACAACCGCTGCAGAACCTGACGGACATGCCGGACATGAGTCTCAGGATCCGGGGAAAAGATGAGTATATCGTCTAGATATACGAAGACGAACCGGTGCAGGAAATCCCGCAAGACATCGTTTACCAACGCTTGAAAAGTCGCGGGAGCATTAGTGAGACCGAACGGCATGACCAGGTACTCAAAATGACCTAAGGGGGTGTTAAATGCTGTCTTCCATTCGTCTCCCTTCCAAATCCGAACCAAATGATACGCATTTCTAAGATCCAGCTTGGTGAAGATTTTGGCTCCATGCAAGGGAGTGAACACTGAATCCAACAAGGGCAACGGGTATCGGTTGCGAACCGTGATCTCGTTCAACCCCCTGTAATCAATGCATGGACGAAGCCCGCCATCTTTTTTACCCACAAAAAAGAAACCTGCGCCCATCGGTGAGGTGGAATTCCGGATCAATCCGGCAGCTAATGAGTCCCGGATGTAGGTCTCCATTGATTCGCGTTCCGGCCGTGAGAGGTTGTACAGCCTACTGGATGGGAACTCACTGCCTGGAACCAAATCAATGGCACAATCATACGGGCGGTGGGGAGGAAGCGTGAGAGCCAGATCCTTGCTGAACACGTCAGCGAGGTCATGGTACTCCGCCGGCACCGCCTTCAGATTGGGCGGGACTCGGACCTCCTCCTTAGCTTGGGAGCCGGGAGGAACCGAGGAACCTAGACACTCCCGATGGCAGGTTTCGCTCCACTGAACCACTACCCCGGACGGCCAATCGATCCGGGGATTGTGCTTTAGCATCCAGGGAAAACCCAAAACCACACGGGAGGTGGCCTGAGTCACAAAGAACTCGATCACCTCCCGGTGGTTACCTGACACCACCAGAGTTACTGGGGGTGTCTTATGCGTGATTGGTGGGAGTAGGGAGCCATCTAGCGCCCGAACCTGCACAGGCGAGGTAAGAGCCACCAGAGGGAGCCCTATCTCCCTGGCCCATCTACTGTCAAGCAGATTCCCCTCAGAGCCCGTGTCCACCAGTGCTGGGGCCTTCAGGGTTGAATCCTCAAACAGGATCGTGACTGGGAGTCGTGTAGCAATGTGGGTGTGTCCCACGTGAATGTTTTGACCCACCCCTGGCCCAGTCTCTAGGGGCGGGCGTTTGGCGTTTGACCGCTCGGGGCAGTCTCTCACATGGTGCTCTATTGAACCACAAACAAGACACGCTCCGTGGGTCCATCTCCTCTGTGCATCTGGTGCCCTAAATGTTGCCCTACTCGTGTCCCTAGCTTCGTCAGTAGGGGGAGCTGTGACCCCACGGAGCACAGGAACAGAGGAGCGTGGGGAGGGCGGAGCTCGATCGGACCCGGAAGGGAGAGGGACGACGCGTGCCTGGCCACGTCCTTCGCCTCGTTCCCGGCGGCGTTCTTCTAACCGGTTGTCGAGTCGTATGACTAGATCGATGAGCCCATCTAAATCCCGCGGTTCGTCCTTAGCCACCAGGTGCTCTTTTAGGACCAGTGACAGTCCGTTTACAAAGGCAGCGCGGAGGGCAGTGCTATTCCAGCCGGATCTCGCCGCCGCGATGCGGAAGGCGACTGCATAGGCAGCTGCGCTCCGACGCCCCTGTCTTATTGACAGTAGTGCGGTTGAAGCGGACTCTCCTCTGTTGGGATGGTCGAACACTGTTCTGAGCTCCCGTACAAACCCATCGTATGTATGAAGGAGCCGCGAGTGCTGCTCCCAGAGCGCTGTAGCCCAAGCGCGTGCCTCCCCGCGAAGCAGATTTATTACATAAGCTACTTTGCTAGCATCAGTCGCGTACATCACGGGACGCTGTGCGAAGACGAGCGAACACTGCATAAGAAAGTCCGCGCACGTCTCCACACAGCCTCCGTACGGCTCTGGAGGGCTTATGTATGCTTCTGGGGACGGAGGAAGGGACCGTTGAACGACCAGTGGAACGTCACTTTCGCGCGCAGGGTCCTCGGGAGGGAGAGCCGCAGCGGCGCCCGAAGGGCGCGCCTCCACTTGTGCGGCGAGAGCCTCCACCCTGCGGTTAAGGAGAACGTACTGCTCGGTCATTAAATCGATCCGAGAGGTGAAGGCGGTGAGGATCCGCTGCAACTCACCGATTACCCCTCCCGAAGCCTCCGCCGCGCCTTGGTCTTCCATTGGCCGTTCAACAGCCGGTTGACGCCCCTCGGGATCCATGACGCTGGCCGAGATATCCTGTTGTGAAAGTGTAGGAACACGGACCCACAACAGGGGGCGCAATGAATGGACAATGGAGGAAGTAAAAAACAAGATTTACTACTGAAACAAGCACGAGTAGTATAACAAACACAATGTTTAGGGTCGAATCCGCTGGTGTCGTGTGGGCAGGCTCGAAGATAGGAGACGTCCGTCTCAGTCGAACCGGAACCACCCAGATCTCCTCTGCCACCGAACCCTGGAAATACTGGAACCGCCAAGTCCCGAATTCCCAGGTGGCCACTGCCTCCGCTCGTCGGATCCGGTACTGCTGGCAGGAGAGAGCAAGAACACACAGGAGTGGATGAACGCACCCAGTACAGAGAGGGGAGAAGCCGCCTCCACCTCTTGGCAAAGTTCAGCAGGAAGGTGAGTACTTATCCAAAGAAGGAGGGTCTCAGTAGTCACCAGTCCTGAAAGGTTTAACAAGTTTGTCAATCACAGAATATGCTGCAGAGAATGTTACCTTGGTCTTAGGCGATATCTCGGCACTGAGGTGGAGACGCCGTCCTCCTGATATACCTCGGTGCTGAGTAGAAACAGCTGTGTTTGGTGATGGGTGACAGCTGTCACCCAGATTACTCCCATGATGCGGTAGCGCCCTCTGGTGCCTGGAGCCCGCACTCCAGGCAGGGCGCCCTCTGGTGGTGGTGGGCCAGCAGTACCTCCTCTTCAGCGGCCCACACAACACCATGTTTATGTTTGAGCAGTGAAAAACACCTTTACAGCTTCACATGAACAACCAGATCCAATTATGAATATTCTCTGGTCTCCGACATCTTCCTTTGCAAGGCGTGCATTTGCTCCGAGATGTTATCCATTTTGCGTCTGAGTTTGTTAATGCAGTCTGAGAATGTATCGCCTTGCCCAACTCATTAATCATGACAAACAAGTGAGGGGTCGTGGTTCTCGTGGCAGCCGTCTTGCCAATTTTCCGGTAGGTCAGGGCAGCACATAAACCAATAAGTACCAGACATCCTACAATGAAACCAAATATAAATAAATCCTCAACGTCCTCCACAGAGAATGGTGCAAAGCATGCACACAGGAGTCGAGAACATAGCCCATAGTGTAGGTTCCATCTGGGCAGGCAGGGTCCCCTGGCCCTGATTTCCTTGTTGAAAAAATGGTGCCAATAGCGTTCAGAGACCAGCTGATCAATTCCATGGTTAATCCAATATAGTCTGAAGAATTCACAGTCTAGTGAAGTAGGGACTTGAAGGTTGGAGCAGAGATAGAGGAGAGAGGAGGAGATGCAACCGCCCTCGCTGGGGTCTCAAGCTGTATCTTGAATAAGCCGTTAGAGAGAGAGAGAGAGAGAGAGAGTGTGTGTGTGTGTGTGTGTGAGCTGATACTGTTGTGAATATTTTGATATGCAACACATGGGCTTTATACTGGGAAAAACAGTATGGTAAAATCTAGAAGACAAGATATTTAACAAAGGGATTCTGAAACTCCAAAAATAAGATGGACAAATAACCATGGACAACATAGTGCATGTTATTTGACTCAATTTGTAGAAGAAACAGTCAGATGCACAAGGTCTGCTGGCCCACAGCATTTTGTGTATTGTTATAGTGTACTTCTATTTGACATTTATTCTATTATGAGTAATAATAAATATGTGATTTTGTTTTGGTATGCAGTAAAGCTCACATATAATGGATTCAGGTGAACCAGTGAATTTTTTCTGTTATACTCAAAATCCGCTGTATGTATAAAATGGACAAAATCCATTATATGTATGTAAGGGATTAATTACAGTCAGGAGGAGTTGAATGATCTATGGGGAATCCCCAGCACCAATTAGGCTTATGAACTGATTAAATGTCTGACCTTGAATCGGGGCCTGCCTCATTCAATAACTTGGTCAAACCTTCATCTGAAAAAAAATAACAAATGCCTTAAAGAAGTGTCGGGCATTATGTGCATTAAAAGGATTACATTTTGTCAAGTCACTCGTTTTTCAAAGTCTGCTGTAGAGTGGTACCTTAAAATCCTAAAGCCAGATTTATGTTTCAACTCCATAACTCTGTGGCCATGCATGAGGTTGGCATGCGCGTGACCCTTTTAAAGTTCTCCATCACGTCTTTATACAATTTGCTGCAGGAAGAGTGCCTTTTCTGGATTAATTTGTCCCTCAACAAGCTCCACATTTTTATACAATCATCAACCTCCAAACCAACGGTACAGTATGTGTAATTTCGCTCCATGAGTTGCGGGTCATTTAAGCGTCTTTTTCTGACTCTGTGTTGTAAAGTTGGTCATGTTTGCAGACTTTTCTGCCAAACATACAGAAGCTGTAATCAGCACACGCTGATTACATTTTGATCAATTATTGAAATGTAATCAGCGTGTGCACTGCAAAAACTTTTAAAATTTGATGGGAGAAGAAGGAGTGAAAGTGAAAAAAATCACTGACTTTGTGGTCTCAGTCAGCAGGTGCACGTCGGGCTGCAGGGAGGGTTCACAGTCCCGCAAAGGGATCCGATCTAAAGTGGTTGTCTTGGGTTCACCAGGCCCAGTGATATGCATGAAACTTAACACCATGTTATAGTGCAGGCAGCAAGTAGCATTTTGTTAATAATCACCGGCCTGCCTTGTTTAGTCCCCAGGTCTAAGCACGGTTTGAAAAAAATAAACGCCTGGGCTTTTAACCAAGGAAATACGACACTCACTTTCCTCGAATCGGCAAGTGTCAGCGCTGAACTTCATTTTGTACCTCTTTTACTGGGCAAATTCAGACTGCTCTGCTCGGCACGAGGGAAATAAGGGAAATACGAGTACATTACGATGGGGCAGGACGACTTGTCCAATGTGAGTGAAAATCTGTTACACAAAATACGGCATATACAGTGTTTATTACATTGAAAACCATACAAAAGCACTGGGACTTTTGCTTTGAGTGCGAGTATATGGTTAACATGATGATGGTTTAAACAAATTTTACTGTTATATGTTAAGTTGCACTGGTGTGTAAGTCATACATACTTACACATACATATCAGTTTTAACTGAACTGGATGAGATGTTGATAAGTTATAGTGTTGATAGAACTATGTGACACACTCAGAAATAGAGTGAGATTGTGCATTTCTCACCCTGGCAGGAGATAATAAGAGACGTCAGACTGGCAGCTGAAGAAAAAGGAGAAACACCAAACCAAATTCTCAGTTGACCATCAGCTGGATGCAGCCACATAAATGCTTTATTATCTCCACCAACAAACAGGAGAGGGCAGTCTGTCTGTCGGCTGTCTGTCTGTCGGCAGAAAATGTGACTCTAAAAAGTCTCAGGACGTCCTGACGTCCTGTACAGAATCACATTATCATAATGACCACCAAAATGTGAATCTTCTGCAAATCATGAATTATCCACAAACCGTTATTAGTTTTGCTGCAAACTGTGAAAAAAATACCCCACAAAACATGACCGCTAAATGTGAAAGCCAAAACGTTTCGCAAGATGTAAGTTGTAAAACATGAATATCATTCATGATACATATTTTCTCTTGGTTTAAGTAGTTTACAGGTCAGTTACTTCAGGAAAACTTGATCGCAAACCCTACCTTCACATTTTCTTTTCATTTTCTTTTTTTTTGGCGGGGGGTCACTAGCAAAAGATCTGTATCAACGCAATCTTAATTTTCATGAATTACATGTACACATTTACAGTTTGGCCTATGTTCAATTAACTGCACATATCACCGATCATTAGCTTTACATTCATATTTCCTGTACACTGCTGTTTACAGTTATTATTGAATGTATATTATTCAATGTTTTTATGCAAAATAAAAATACTATTCATTTGGAAAATATAATAATTTTCTCTCAATCATATTATTATATGGAGGTCATAGCCGTATTTCACAACATTAGCTTTGATTTACTATGTGATATACTATTCCAAGCAACAGCTGCACCAAATACAATTGCTTTTTATATAAAATAGAATTGTTTTTTATGTTTAAATGTACATTATATTTGTTTGTTTACTTTATATTCTTTAAAAATTAATCAGCAAAGTTTTGAAGCAACTAAAACGTTCATACAATGAATATTTATAAATAGTTAAATCTAACACTGTAAAAACGTTTAACACAGTAAACACAGTAAATACGTTTTAGCAGAAATGCATTATCGTGTATTAATTATATATTCTTGGGTAATTGGCTAAAGTGTGCATAATTTTTTTACAGTCAAATAGAACAAAACTGTAGTCTGATTACTGACTGAACATTAACAGCAAATGTCAATTATTACATGTCAGCTAATATACACTTTAGAAAGCACTAGTGCAGTGCCTGTAGGAAGTTTGTATTCCTATAGAAAATTGGGAGCTTAAGTAGATTTCAAATGGATGGTCGTATGAGGCTGTGTTTGAAGGTGGGATGTTCAAAAAGGTGTACTTATATTATTATTTTAATATAATGTTTCATATTGTTTCTATTCCTATTAAACAAGTTATTGGAAGAGAGTCAGACAAAATTAAACAGAACATTTAGAATATTTGAAACAGCAAATCAGTACTCCACCTCCTGAACACAGTTTATTTAAACTTGAACTCACAGCAAAAATATAAGATTTTATTCAGCTTATATACTTAATGGAATGTTGTACAAATAGTGGGAAATGTGTTGGTGTTATCAAAAAACAGATTTTAGCTAACATCTCTTCAGTGTTGTCAAGTTAAACTCAGTTGCAAGGAACATGACAGCATGCTTTCACAGTAAAAGTATTGCCTGGGACGCTGCATTAAACAATTTATTGTGAAAGGGTGCGAGCAACACGAACTGTCTGATGTTGTTTAACTTTGCTACCAGTAACATCAACGAGCCATGGAAGTACGAATGTTACAATGTTAATAAAAATAAAGGTTTTAAAATAAAGGTTTTGAAAATTAATCTAAAAAATTTTCATAATGTGCAAGCCATATCTGAAAGCTGAGGTCGATCTGACAAACAGTCAGAGAGCTATGCGAGCCACACACACACACACACACACACACACACACACACACACACACACACACACACACACACACACACACACACACACATTTCTTGCTTTATAGATAGATTTCAATCATAAATAACAAAACTTAAGTGAGTGATTAATAAATAAAATGCATGCAAATGGTTGTGTCTTCAAATAAGATAACTGTCCACTCGGTTTGAACTGAATATTATCATTAGGAACAGCCAAAAGGCCTATGGATTGTTACATGTACAGCTAATATATCTTTTACGGGGAAAAAAAAAAAAAAATCACATTCAACATAATCTGTACACCAATATAACTGTTACTATTTATGTTATTATCATCATTATCATCCAACCCTGGTTTTCAGCAGGCTGTGGCAGGGAAAGCTAGGAGTCTGGAGGGGGGTTCAAATCGGCCGATAAGCGACGATGGTGCACTGTGACTGGACGCAAAGTGTGGCTTGTCCACTAAGGTGTTCCTGGAGGAATGCAAAACGTAAGACCACAAATTGTGAATATGTGTGAAACATAAGACAAGTCGTGAAGAAATTCACGTTTTGCGAGAAGTGTGTTCACATTTTGTGAGATATAGTTTCCGTATTCACATTTTCCCGGTTTGAGGATAATTCACGATTTGCAGCAGATTTGCGTTTTGGGGGTCAACAAAGCTGCAGTGAAACATATGGAGTCTTTCTGTAGGGACAGTGACTTCAGATGGTTTGGCTGGTGACATGCTGCTGAACCAAGAGCAGGGTCAGGTCAGCATGCAGCAGTCAAAGGTCTCCACTGCGTTCAGCGTGTCCATAAATAAAATCTACAAAGTCACTGAGCAAACAAATGGACATCTATGGAAGCCATTAAGAAAGCTGCCATCATGCCCACACGGGAAGGCGTGGCGTGCGCGCATCATGTGTGTCTCACACACACACACACACACACACACACACACACACACACACACACACACACACACACACACACACACACACACACACACTCAAAAGGTTGACCAAATGCGTCACTCGTCTGTCGCGTTCACACCGGGTGCGATCAGACGCTACAAATTTGCGGGGGTCGCGTGGCGACGGACGCGCCTCCTTCGCCCGGTGTGTCACTCTGCTTTTGATGCGAAAATTCGCCCCGGTGCGTCATCAAATAGGAGGAGCTTCCATTCCGCTCGCCGGCTCCGGTTGTCAGTCACGTTAACATGACGAACCTTGATCACACGGAGCAAGTTGTTGTGGAAAGTTCCCAATACAGGGAGTATCATTATTTGCTGCAGGAGCTGCGTCTGGATGACGGCCGCTTTCAGCGGTCCTTCCACCTCTGCGGTACCCAGATTGAGGACCTCCTGTCCCGTTCACGCGTGCACATGTAAACAATAAACCCGACGTGATGCGGCGCAATATCACGCCACAAACGCGCCAATCGCTCAAAATCGCTTCACTTGCGTCGCTTCATTCACGTCCATTGCGTCACGCTGCGTGACTTGGCGCCAAAACGCGTCGTTCCATAGGGATTACATGGCAACCTGTCGCTGCTGTCACTCGCGTTGCGCATGGTGTGAACGCAGCAGTCAAGGTCGAGGGCTGTTTGACTTGGAAAGGATCCCAAAAGAGCTTGTGAACATTACGGGGCTGTCAAGGAATCTCTGACATCCATTCCAGAAAAAGGAAAGGCCATCATCAACCACTTCTTTGCTGCACGGCTAATTGATGGAGAGTTCAAGAGCTTTGGGAGGCTACTCCAAAATCCACTGTGGCAACCTCTGCAAGCAGGAAGAAGGCCCTTCCTTTTGACAAAGAGGAAAATGGATCTTGACTGAGAGATACTATTCTGTCACTTGCTCTCTGTTGTGAAGCACCATGACATTGATATGAGAAAGGTTTTGTGATACAAGTTGACCCCAGTTCCGCCTACATTGTTCCATGATGACGGAACCAGGAACCATGAGGAAAGCCACCAAGTGTGATCGAGCTGATAAGTCAGAAAAGAACTGTCCACAAGAATTGAAATCCAACATCCATATCTCAACAGCTTACGTCATTCTATCTGCTGTGCATGCCCTGACAGATTTACCATTCCACCCGTGGCTTCTTCAAACTTGTGATGAAAACAGAATGTATCATCCTTCAAAAACACAAGGATGCTCTTAAAAGACTGACAGAATTCCACTGTCCAGATGATGAGGGATTTGATGCTGCTATGGAGCTCCTCCTCTTGATGTATGGGAAGGTTGGCAATGGCATATCGTATGCCACTCTTGACAAATTGCACTTCATGTTAGCATCCACAACTGACAAACCAGCGTGGTGATTTACGCAACTCAACACAACTTTATTTATAGATCACTTTAGAACAGGCACAACTGAAACAAGAGCAATCAGAGATTTGTCTGAGTCTGACTCTCTACACCCAACACGATCAAAGGGAATAATGTGATTATTAACCATCAGACGACAACGAAAAACCTCTTAAATCATTCTAAAGCCAGTTGTAAGCAGAAATGAAGCAATAATCGGTGAGTCGCAACTAGGGATGGGTATCGATAAGATTTGAACGATATCGATACCATTATCAATTCCCTTATCGATACCCCTTGTGAATTTTTTGTGTACTAAAAGTAGGCTTTACAGGTTTTCTATGTCAGTGGGTCAAACAGCTTGTTCTTATCGTGGAACGGTCTTCCTGCTACTGTGAAGCAGTCAGAGTCCATGGACATTTTTAAGTCAAGAGTTAAAGCCTATTTTTATTCTCTTTCTTATGAATAGTTTTTTATTTTTATCTGTTTTATTATTTTACTTCTGTTTTTAATTCTGTATTAATTTTTTTATTTTTATATATTTATTAAAATTTTTTATATTGAAGTGTTCTATGTGAGGCACCTTCAGATGGCCTTTGTTGTGATTTGGCGCTTTATAAGCTGATTAATTTGAAATTGAATTGAAACTGAAAAAAATTTTAACGAGTCTTAAAGTAAATTAATATGAAATTGGTCACTGGATCCTTAAACTTTGGACATAATAAACTCTACATGGTGGATCCTTGATCTCTGGACATAAATAGAAATAAACAAAATACGAGGTCTGTTAGAAAACTATCCAACCTTTTTATTTTTTTTTCAAAACTATATGGATTTGAATCGTGCGCTTGCATCAGCCAAGCTTGAACCTTCGAGCGCATGCGTGAGTTTTTTCATGCCTGTCGGTTGCGTCATTCGCCTGTGGGCAGGCTTTGAGTGAGCACTGGTTCACCCCCCTCGTCGGATTTTCATTGTCTGGGAAATGGCTGAGCGATTGGAGCAGCGCTGAATCAAATTTCTCCAGAAACTGTGAGAGACAGCCAGGTGGAAACCATTCGGAAGATTCAGACGGCTTTCGGTGAGGATACTCTGGGCGTCACACAAATTAAGAAGCATTACAACCGGATTAAAGACGGCCCACAGCGGCGGAGGGCGCGCCGCGCTCCGAGCGGCCATCGACAGGCTGAAACGACCAGATCATTTCCAAAGTGAAGGCTGTGTTGATCCGGGACGTCGTCTGACTACCACAGAAATTATGGAAGAGGTGGACATCAGCACTTTTGCTGCACATTCCACTGTTACAGGACATTTTGTAATGAAAGATGTGCGGAGGAATTTGCGCATCGGGATGGAGCTGCAATGGCGCACAACAAAAAGCACGTCCGTGTTGGAAGTCTCACAGGACAAGTTGTGACATGCCCAGCTGTTACACAATTTCTCGGATACTCACTCGACTGAAAAGGCACCGAAAGCCGTCTGAATCTTCCGAATGGTTTCCAACACGGACATGCTTTTTGTTGTGCGTCATTGCGGCTCCATCCCGACGCGCGAATTCCTCCGCACGTCTTTCATTACTTGGATGAGAGTTGCCAACAGCACTGCTATACTAAAGATTTCTGGGGAGAACCCTGATACTCAACCAATTCTGCCAAGAAGAGTGGCCAAATAGCCAGAATTATGCCAGAAGCTTGTTGATGGCTACCAAAAGCATTTAGCTGAGGTGCAGCTTGCAAAGGGACATTTAACCAAATATTAGTGGGGGTGTGTGTATATATTTGAGTCTGTATGTGTAATTCTGACCCCCCCAAAAAATTCAAACATGTGCACCCAATTCTTGTTTTTTTAAAGATATTTAACAATGTTTGCTGTTCAATCGCTCCAGCCTGACAAAAGAACAGTTCAGCAACATCAGTAAAAGCTAAAATTTACAGTGACATTCATGTCCATGATGAGTAGATGTAAAGTTTTGATCACGACTGTACTTTCTTTGGGAGCAATGTCCATTTGTTGCATATCAACACATTCAAACCATTCTCAGCTTTGTAAATGTGGGATGTATTGGTGGAGAACACTATGTAAAGAAAAGATCTATGCTGGGTTGGATCTGGGTTTATCCGAGCAGTCTTAGGACGTGAGTCGGGTACACCCTGGAGACAACGCCAGTCTGTCGTAGGGCCACATACAGACAAACACATTCACACCCCCATGCACACCTACAGACAATTGAAAGTTTCAAATTCATCTAACCCCTCATGTCACTGGATGTGGGAGGAAGCTGGAGCACCCGGAGGGAACCCACACCAGCACGGAGACAACATGCAAACTCCACACAGAAAGGCCACAAGTGGAAATCGATCCCATGACCTTCTTGCTGTGAGGCAACAGTGCAAACCACTAATCCATAGTGCTACTCATACTTATTTTTATAATACTACTACTACTAATAATAATAACAATGATGATGACTCACCCACATGGGGTGTGCAGCCAGTATATTCTGAACGCTGCTTCCAAGCCCCAATAAATGAGTAGGGTTTTGTTAGGAAGGGCATGTGGGATAAAACAAGCTAGCCCAACCATGCAGAGAACAAATCAAATTTCCATGCCAGATCGGTCAAGGCCCGGTTTAACAACAACCACCACCAGTGCTGTTGCTCAAGACATGGAAACGTCTAGGAGAGATGGCAGTGGAGTTTTTAACCAGATTTCTTCATAAAATCTTGAAAAATGAAAAGATCCCTGAGTAGTGGAGACAAAGTGTGCTGGTTCCTTTTTTTAAGAACAAGGGTGATGTGCAGAGCTGCAGTAAATACAGAAGCATAAAGTTGATCAGCCACAGCATGAATTTATGGGAGAGAGTAGTATAAGCTTGACTTAGAAAACAGGTGAAGATCTGTGAGCAGCAATATGGTTTATGCAGAGAAAGTGCACTACAGATGCAATGTTTGCTCTGAGAGTACTGGAGAAGTAGAGAGAAGGCCAGAAGGAGTTACACTGTGTGTTTGTTGATTTAGGGGAAGCTTATGATAGGGTGCCAAGAGAAGAGTTGTGGTATTGTATGAGGAAGTCTGGAGTGGCAGAGAAGTATGTTAGGGTAGTGCAGGACATGTACAAGGATCATGTGACACCAGTGAGATGTGCAGTAGGAATGACAGACTCATTCTAGTTGGAGATGGGATTAGACCAAGGATCAGCTGAGTCCTTTCTTGTTCATAATTGTAATGAATTTAAATATTTAATCATTTTTAACATCAAAATTGGAATGGGCCTCACAAGCAGGGCACCATAATAAGTTGTGAACAATTAGTAATATTGTTAATATTAGGGTATTTCCATGAAAATGTCACCAAAATTAGATTTTTTTTCAAGTCTGTAATGTAGCCATAAGTTTGTGATTATAAATATTGAAATTACTTGAATTTTTATCATCCAAAATTTCATGGCTCTAACTTGATTAGCTCAAAAGTTACAATCGGACTTCCGGGAATGGCCGCCAGGTAGACAGGCACGCTTAACTCTGCTCCGATATATTTTTACTACAAAATCATGTTGCAGTTTGCAGACGTGTGACTTAACAGCACAGACCAATATTTTTGTGAAGGGGAAATGCCGAATACGAAGATGAGCAAAGATAAAGGTGAAATGACAACACACTCAAAGTTATCAGACTTCGGAAAGCATCTGGAGCAAAAAGTTAGCAAAGATGCTAACCCTGCCAAAGAAGCTAGCATTAGCCAAGAAGACGCACTGCGTCTGCGGCCACATCCCCGCAACAAGACAGTGAAGGAAATCATAACGGCAATACAGGATTTAAAAGCTGAGCTAAATGGTGAGCTCTCGGGCGGATGTGATGGGATTTTGAAAGCGGTGGAAGAAACAAAAAAATCAGATCATGGATTGTGCTAAAAGTATTGTACAAGCGGAGACACGTCATTCTACAACCCCTGGCAAAAATTATGGAATCACCGGCCTCGGAGGATGTTCATTCAGTTGTTTAATTTTGTAGAAAAAAAGCAGATCACAGACATGACACAAAACTAAAGTCATTTCAAATGGCAACTTTCTGGCTTTAAGAAACACTATAAGAAATCAAGAAAAAAAGATTGTGGCAGTCAGTAACGGTTACTTTTTTAGACCAAGCAGAGAAAAAAAAATATAGAATCACTCAATTCTGAGGAAAAAATTATGGAATCACCCTGTAAATTTTCATCCCCCAAATTAACACCTGCATCAAATCAGATCTGCTCATTGACATTGACCCTATGTGTCTTTTTGCAAGGAATGTTTTTGCAGTTTTTGCTCTATGGCAAGATGCATTATCATCTTGAAAAATGATTTCATCATCCCCAAACATCCTTTCAATTGTCCAAAATATCAACATAAACTTGTGCATTTATTGATGATGTAATGACAGCCATCTCCCCAGTGCCTTTACCTGACATGCAGCCCCATATCATCAATGACTGTGGAAATTTACATGTTCTCTTCAGGCAGTCATCTTTATAAATCTCATTGGAACGGCACCAAACAAAAGTTCCAGCATCATCACCTTGCCCAATGCAGATTCGAGATTCATCACTGAATATGACTTTCATCCAGTCATCCACAGTCCACGATTGCTTTTCCTTAGCCCATTGTAACCTTGTTTTTTTCTGTTTAGGTGTTAATGATGCCTTTCATTTAGCTTTTCTGTATGTAAATCCCATTTCCTTTAGGCGGTTTCTTACAGTTCGGTCACAGACGTTGACTCCAGTTTCCTCCCATTCGTTCCTCATTTGTTTTGTTGTACATTTTTCGATTTTTGAGACATATTGCTTTAAGTTTTCTGTCTTGACGCTTTGATGTCTTCCTTGGTCTACCAGTATGTTTGCCTTTAACAACCTTCCCATGTTGTTTGTATTTGGTCCAGAGTTTAGACACAACTGATTGTGAACAACCAACATCTTTTGCAACATTGCGTGATGATTTACCCTCTTTTAAGAGTTTGATAATCCTCTCCTTTGTTTTAATTGACATCTCTCGCGTTGGTGCCATGATTCATGTCAGTCCACTTGGTGCAACAGCTCTCCAAGGTGTGATCACTCCTTTTTAGATGCAGACTAATGAGCAGATCTGATTTGATGCAGGTGTTAGTTTTGGGGATGAAAATTTACAGGGTGATTCCATAATTTATTCCTCAGAATTGAGTGATTCCATATTTTTTTTCCCTCTGCTTGGTCTAAAAAAGTAACCGTTACTGACTGCCACAATCTTTTTTTTCTTGATTTCTTATAGTGTTTCTTAAAGCCAGAAAGTTGCCATTTGAAATGACTTTAGTTTTGTGTCATGTCTGTGATCTGCTTTTTTTCTACAAAATTAAACAACTGAATGAACATCCTCCGAGGCCGGTGATTCCATAATTTTTGCCAGGGGTTGTACTGTAGAGGATGACTGCGTCACACTCACAGATACAGGTGAGAAGTTGGAAAAAAGAAATGAAGCTGTGGAGAATAAGGTCATTGACATGGAAACGAGATCCCACTTAAACAACATGAACGGCTGCTGAATCTGGCCGAGGGAGCAGAGACTATGGACCCCTGCTCCTTTCTGGAGAGCTGGCTGCCAGACATGCTAGATATGGCTCCACCGAGGACGTGATTAGTCCTGGAGAGAGCGCACAGCATCGGGCCGAAGAGCAGCTGCCAAGAGCCCTAATAATGAGGTTCATGTTTTATGAGAATCGGTCTAATCGATAAATACTGCACTATGTCAATGTCTGTTTCATAGTTAATGGTGTATGGTTTACTTATGGCCCTTTTGGTATATGAATAAGTAAATAGTTGGATATTATTGGTGGTCAGAATTGACTTATATTTTAGTTTGTAAGAAAGTACCAGATGTTTCTTTGGTGAGGTTTGAACTAAACACAGGCCAGATGTTTCTTTTTGCTTTTCACATCTTCCCAGCTATAATATTTATTTTCAGGTCAGGCCATCATTTCAGGTCTATACTTAACAATTTTCAAAAGCAGGTGTTTTATATTTACAAAGAGCAGGGTATTATGTTTTCTGGACTTTTTATGTCTTCATTTTGTAATAATCATATCAGAAGCCTCGGGGAACTCATCGAACATCTGTCCCTGAAGGTTAGGGGAAGCGACAGACTTGGGAGGACCACTTGGTGTGGGAATGGGGTTGTTTTTTTATGTTCAGTGTGTTTGGTGTTTTTCCTGGTTCTCTCCCTCAGCCCCAACCAGTCCCAGCAGAAGACTGCCCCTCCCTGAGCCTGGTTCTGCTGGAGGTTTCTTCCTGTTAAAAGGGAGTTTTTCCTTCCCACTGTAGCCAAGTGCTTGCTCACAGGGGGTCGTTTTGACCGTTGGGGTTTTACATAATTATTGTATGGCCTTTCCTTACAATATAAAGCGCCTTGGGGCAACTGTTTGTTGTGATTTGGCGCTATATAAAAAAATTGATTGATTGATTGATTGATTTGGTGTTTGTGTTCTGTAGCTCATTTATTAGCCTCCTCAGACACGTCACTTTTAATAGTAAAACTATGTTATATTTTATTGAATGTCACAAAGGGTAGAACTTAAACTCATCTCTTGGAATTGTAGAAGTTTGCAGAAAATTAAAAAGATAAAGCAAGTTATGAATAAGCTAAAGGACTCGAGTGCACCAATTATATTTTTGCAGGAGACCATAGTGTTAAAGAAGACCATGTAAGGATACGTAGGAGAAGGCAAGGAACTGTCCATGCAGCATCATTTAACTCATGGGCAAGCAGTGTTATTCCTTTTTTTCATCGCTTCTTATTCTTCTTTGTTTTTGCTTCATTTTCTCCGCTTCCCCCATCAGTGGGTTTTCACTTGTATCCTTACAAATCCAGTATTTCCCTCACCACAGTGTGGTCCACATTAGAGGTCATTAATCAGCAGAGACCAAAATGACTTGCAGACAGTTGGATCAGTCTTCAGCCATCAATTTGCTTTCAGTTCTGATCTTAGGGCTTATTTACCAGCTTGTATACTGGTGTGTACTTTGTACAGCTGCCAGTAAAGTGGGATGAAAGAAGCTAAAAACACACACTGAGGTGAAGGAAGAAAATCTTTTTCTAGAACTCCTTGTGGAGACATTAGTGCAGAGGAACAACCACTTATCAACATTAGTTTCTGGAGGACCAGCCTGCCTGTGCGACAGTGTGGTGGCTGTGGTGTGGTTTATGCATTAACAGAATGAAACACTGCAGCGCTGTCGGAGGAAACAGAACGGGTAAAAGACAAACAGGAAAATACAGCAGACATGCAAAGTCCAAAAACATGCAAAAGGTTCCACTCTCACTCACACATGTCACATTAAGGATCACTGTAGAGTGGAACCGCAACAGACAACTTGGCGTGACAGGGAAGTAGAGGACTGCAGTGTGGACTGTGCTGGAAGGCGTGAAGATGAAAGAAGGAAATACAAAACCTAACTGCAGTAGTAGTACACAGGAAAATACACTACTGGATGCTGAAGGTTGTCAGGAATTTGTGCACCTTGTATATGTTCTGTGCATACGACTGACAGTTCTATTGTAAGGGTGCAAGTGCAAAGACTAAATCAAAACCACGCTACATTTTAGACACCTGGTAACATACTGTGATGCCTGTAGTGCAGAGATGTGACTGAAATCCTTTGAAGCAAGTGAGTGAAGCAATGAAGGCAGGGGGAGGGTTTGGGAGGGGGTGTGGTGCCCCATCCCATGGAGAAAATTCTGAAATAATTATTTTGGAGAGCCAAGACCCACAGAGCTCAAACTCCTTCACTTGAGGCAATAACCCTCCCCTGACCCAGAGGGGCCAGTCCACACGTCTCCAACAGAGGACCATGGTCTCAGATTTGGAGGTGCTGATTCTCAACCCTTCACAGAGCCAGAAACGTCTTAATTTACCAGTCGATTTACGGTCCTATACTCATGGCCATGAGCTTTGGACTGAAAGTCCCACATATCCTAGTCCACTCCCTAATAATTGTTCCACTTTCACTGTTCAAAGTGCAGCAGGAGATGAGCTGTGAACAAGAGAGGAGCAGCAGCGGAATAGCTGCATCTCCTTCTGCGCTCTTTACTTCCACCCTTTCCTTCAACGTGGACCAAACTTGTGGGTGAGAATCCACAAAAGAGACTAGTGGTGTAAGTATATTCCAGAATAACTCCTTATTCCGCTGTTTCGAGCTATCAAAACAATGAAGCATTATTTTATTCTTTAAAAATATGCAACAAACACAGTTCCATCCATCATCCACAGGAAACTCACATACACGGCTAAGTGATGAGTACATGCAAAAATGTGACCTAGAGAGGGCAGTATCATCGAGCAGTCACATCGTGGACAGAAGCAAATATGGTCCTCTGTAACAGACTGGTAAAGAATTGCAAAAGCTTCATCATTTTGTCTGAATTACACACAGAATCTTTCCCTGATTGGTACTGCAGAGTCACATTAAAACCAAACATCAGTAACTCTGATATCAGCACATCACTCAGCAGGACGTTCTCTGGAACATAGAGGTCAGGTCTGCTGAGATATAGGACCAAGCACTCTGGATAACTACGCTGAAATACAACAAACACACTGCTGATGACGTCATTACAGGTGAGATGAGGAAACGATGAGTAAAACATCATGAAAACTTGTTTTTTTATTTCTGCAATGTGCTGGGCTCACAAAATTAATTTATTTTAGGGTGGGCGGGTCCCAATGTGCAGGTACTGTTTAAGTCGCACCTTATTTTCTTGTATTATCAGCTCTTTAATTGGGGATTTTTGTGCATTGCTGTTGTATTTATTGGCATTTATTATTTTATTATTAGACTCTATTTTGTTTTGTACTTTGATTCATGAGAAATTCTGATACAAGCAGTCATTATAATTAATATGAGCAAAGCGCCGCGAAGCGCCACGAAGAGCCGCAAAGCTCGCTCATGGTACGGGGCATCTAAACAGGAAGTGCCAATTTTCAAATCCACAGTAAAACAGGAAATGGTCAAATGTCAAAAATTCCTGGATTGACAGACAAGATCCCATGGAATCTCGCGGGAACTCAGTGGCAAGCTCACACTCAAACAGGAAGTGCCGAATTCTCACTCACAGTGAAACAGGAAATGTTCAAATGTCAGACAATTTCTGGCATGGGTGGAGCTCGAGCGGAGGCTGGGGTTGCACTGGATTTTCCTGAAATCTGATTGGACACAGATGATTGACATGTCACTGCACCACGTCTGGTTGAAAGAGCTGCATTTTCAAATCAGTGAGACACTAGAGTGTCAGTAATATGCATAATAGAGTGTCATAATATGCATATGTCGTGGACATGAACGAGCGAGGCTCTTCAGCATCTCGCCATGTCATTTAGGTCCTTCAGACTTTTCTGAGTAAATGCTTCAGGGAAGCATTAGCATAGCTAAACCTTTCAGCATCTGGGGGAGCTGCACATACCCCCAGATCCCCCTCCCCTTTTAAGCATTTCTTGCCTTGCAGCTTCTGGGGGAGCTCCACCCTACAGGCCCCCCTAATTACAGCCCTCTTAACCTCCTGCCACTTTAAGCATTTTTTTTTTATGTAGATGTAAATTAATATTTAAAGTTTTCAGCTCGTTGACAGTAGGGCTGTACAATATGGCCAAATTATTGGATCTCAATATTGTCATGTCAATATGATATAAGATATGACTATGATTTCACACAAAGTGCAGCAACAGTGAAAATTAAACACTGTTTAAAAAACAGTAATAATACCACACTCATTTTGCACTCATCATAAGGTTTCGATACACTACCCCCCGGAAGTATTGGAAAACTTGGTATTTCACCTATTTTAATTTGGTTATATTAACGTTTATCAAATACAAGAAATACAAAAAATATAAAGAATAAAAATTTCTAAAATTACCTTCCTCAAACTGAAACTGAAAGCAAATCTCTAAAACTTGATAATAATAGTTTTATTGCCAGTTTGCTTCAGACAAGTCAGGGGACGGAAACATGAACATTTCCCAGTCACTGAATATGTCTTGGACTTTATTTACATCAATTAAGAGAAATACATCAAATCTAGGCTTGCATCTCAAATGTACTTTCTGTCAAATTGTAGCTGAACTTTCAGGTCTTCTTTTTAAGAAAGTCCTCCTCTACACCACTTCATCAGGAAGCTGGATTTTAGATTTTAATAAATTTATATCAAGTTGTAGACATTTGCTTTCAGTTTGAGTTTAAGGAAGATAACTTTATATTTATTTATTTATTTATTTATTTATTTGCATTTGAAATGACATAAACAAATTAAAATATGTGAAATGTCAAAGTGTTCCAATACTTTTGAGTACAGTTGAGAAACACTCCGTGGAATGTGTATTTTTAAATGAAATGCATCATCCTGGTGTCACTCACAGAGCAAAATTAAGAGGTTATTTAATCAGCAGCTGCCTACTCATTTAAAAATCACTGGAGATCCACACATATATAAGACAACCAGACATATGGTGCCATGACATGTCAATCATCTGTGTCCAATCAGATTTCAGGGGAGTCCAGTGTAACCCTGGCCTCTGCTCTAGCTCCACCCATGCCAGGAAGTGTTCAACATTTGACATTTACTGTTTCACTGTAAACTCAAAATTTGGCACTTCCTGTTTCAGTGTGAACTTGACACTGAGTTCCCATGAGAATCCATGGGATCTCGTTTGTCAATCCAGGAAGTGTTTGATATTTGACATATCCTGTTTCACTGTGGATTCCCTGTACAATGAGCGAGTGTTGTGCCGCTGTGTGGCACTTCACTCGTATTACTATTAATAGTGTTTTTTGTTGTTTTTTTTTGTGTATAATCACAGAGTAGTGTAAGTCGCAGGATCTCTAAAACTAGTTAAACAAAACCCACAACTTTTTTCTGATTTAGGCTTCTACAACGCTGTAACTCTGTGGCGACGCAATCACATCAATGAAGGTGTGACCCTTTTGAAGTTCTCCATCACACTGGTGGATGTTGCAATGCAATTCATGATGTGAAGACCAAGGCAGGGACTTTCTTGCCGCCTGCACTGTCACTGCTGCTCGTCATGTTTCTGGACCAGTTTGTCCCACAACAATCTCCACTTATTTATACAATCATCGACCTCCAAACCAGTGTTATGTGGAATTTCCCTCCATGGATTTCCTGGTCATTTGAGTGTCTTTATAGTTTTTTGACACGTGTTCATCATTTGCAGACTTCTTCTGCCAAATATTCCTCAATTTGATTCATCATCGAAATGTAATCTATGTGCCCACTGCAAACGTTTAAATATGACGGGCGATGAAGAAGTAAAACCAGAAAAGTGACTAATCACAGCCCATGCGATCTCCATCGTTTCGACGTGTAGTGTCAGTTTGTGGGAGGTGCACGTCAGGCTACAGAGAGGGGCTCGGAGGGGATGTGCAACGAGGCAGAGGGTTCTGCGTATCCGCGGAGCTGCCATCACGGAGGAGTATAAAATTAGACTATATACTCTTGAAAATATGGTACTTGATTATGAAAATAATTGCAAGTTGCAGTACTCCACAGAGTACAATACTGTTTGTATGTCTTAAAGCAGTTTTTTATGTCTTCTCCTCTTTTGCGACCGCAGATGCAGTTTGGATCCTGACCTGGGTTCTTCTAACTGGGAGGGAGAGGTTGTAACTGCCTGCACCACTGTGCTCTACTTTGTTAATAATTGATAAAAATGTTCACATTTTATCTGTATTTTTTGTTGGTTTGGGGTTTTTTGGCAATACTAAGGTAATGTTGTAGTTATTCTCTAACTTTGAACATTTTGTTAGATATTCTGATTATATGAAATTTGATCATCTGCATTTATTTTTGAACACTTTTGAAGGTCTGCAGTTAAAATATTGTGATTGATGACACTTTGGTACAACAGTTAGCTATAAGTAGGTTGTGGGTTCAACTCCACCAATGCCTACTTTCTGTCTGTGTGGAGTTCACCTGTTGTCTAAAACGTCTGGGTGAGTTTCCTCTTACCATCAAAAAAATGTACATTAGCTTCCACTCCGGATCCGCTGTGGCGACCCCGAGCAGACGGGACTAAGGATGAGGAGCTAAACTGAAAATGTCTGATGTTACCAAGATCACCGCGCCGTACGCAAGGTCAAAACAACACAGACTCCTCTGAGTGTCAAAGTTCATCGTTCATTCTTGCACAAAGGCGCGTGGATTTGTCTTTTCAGTGGATTAGAATTTCAGAGTGAGTCAGCAAAGACGGACGGAGAAGACTAGGTTTTTAAATGTGGAAGAACATCAGGGAGGAAGACAGATGGTTTGTGCAAGACAGAGAAGTAAGGGACTTAGGGAAGCTGCAAAGTGACACGTTCCAAAGGGCCCATTGACACCACACGCTGATGAAATCTCCTGTGTCTGTTGGCACGGTGATAGAGCATGCAGCTCTGTGCATAGTTGCCAAAGCCTTGTGTAACAAGCCTTCTATTCCTGATCCCCTTAAAGGTGAAGGCACCCTCCTGCAACCCCAAACCAGGCGTGGACAACCAGGCTGATGACATCATACCTTAAAGTCACCAAACATCATCAAGTCATGGTGTCCAACGTGAGAAAATCTTCTCGAGAATCCGTGTGTGTAAAATTACACCACAAAGACTATAATGCTGGTTTCAAATTAGCATTAAGAACACCGTCTTTATCTGCAGCTGGAGGAAGCAGATGTTTGTCATGGAACCGTCACTCCCCTCAGCACATATTAGAGCGTGCACAGACAGAAGGCAGGGAGTGGCACACGTTATCTCCTCCAAAGAATACAGAACCATCCTCCCAATGCCTGCTGAGGCAGATTAAAGCCTAAACCAATGAGGACTGCACTGGTGCTGTCCAATCAGAGGCCTCAGACACCCTGGACCTCTCCAAGTTCTGCCTAAAGCTAATTCACTCATTCAGGTGTGCTCAGCCAATCAGAGCCAACAGACACCGCGATGAGCCAATCGGCTGTGGGTAGAACAGGCAGAGACAGACAGCATGCAACTTAAGGGCAAAGAGATGACGAAAAGACAAACGCAGGCCATCATCTTAAAAAACAGGGATGAAAGTGGTGAAAAAGAAGAAAAGCTGAAACCCAAAATTACCCCCCCAGTGTGGAAAAAGTTTTGAATTCTAGAAGCTCTGAAATGCAATCTGGGACTATTCCAGACAATAAACTGCAGTGAGTGCAGCATCCATTTAGTGAGAAAAAAACCCAACTTTCCTAATGCTGCGTTTACACATAACGACGACAAGTCACGAATGCCACGAAGTCACATTCTTGGCCGCTGATCACGAATGTGATGATTCGGGGCAGAGGCGTCAGGTGTCCTCAGGAACTGCTGCACCCTGTTACCACACGTTACGATTAATGGCACATGTTGCTGGAGATTTATCAGGAACCATTACCAACGGTCAAGAATAGTGTTCCGCGTTGTTGCACACTATTGCGCGTAACAGCGCATCGTTAAGTTCTGTCACGTTGTGAACGAGGTGAATTGTCTCCACACACACACCCATATTCATCCAACCGAATTCAGATCGCTCCAGTTTTTCAGAAGAACTTTGTGACTGCATGCGTAGCTGGGCTCTGTGCCATGGAGTGGAGCCAGATGTGTGGCTTCATGCGGCATCAGGCACATGTAAAAGGTGGAACACCTGCAGGAGCGAGCTGAAGAGTACTGAAATTAGTCTTTTAGCCAACCTGGTGTCAGCAATCAAACTGAATGCGATGCAGCAGGGTTTAATTGTGCGCACACTTCTTCTTCTGCTGGACTGGAGGAGGTGCAGAGATGTCTGGCTGCACGTGAGTCTCCTCTCGCTCCTCTGGTTGCTCAGACTCGTTCTCCCGCTCATCGGTTACAACAGCAGGTGGAACACCTGCAGGAGCATCCTGAGGAGCTTCAGCAGGAACTGTGGAACAACATTTGGAGCCGAGTTTAATTGTGTGCACATGACAGAAAACTGATTCTTCGTGGCGCGCAATGAAATGTGACGCCGCGTTACAAGTCATGTCAAAACTTGACAGTTTCCGTGTCACTTCGTAATAACGCGTGACAGTTTGGGCTCCAAGAACCATCACAGGAACCACTGCGAACGTTGTCACGTTCTATTAAGGATCAATACTCATCAAGACGGATCAATACGCTCAGTTGCGACCTCCACGACGTGAGACCAAATGAGGGTGGTGTATGACATTCGTGGAAGATTTTTTGACAGGCAAACACATGCTCCACGAATATCAAGACTATCATGCAACCACTCTGGATCCTACACTATTCCACTGTCTGACCAGATTTCAATTACTGTGTAGAGATCTGGGGCAATAACTACATGAGTTACATCACTAACTTTTCTTCAAAAAAGGGCAATACGGGTCATCATAATGTCGCAATCAAGACCAGACTCACTCACACTTCTTAAAGTCAAAACTATTCAAATTAACAGACACAGTAAAATTCCAAACAACACAGATCTTGTACAAAGCAAAAAATAACCTTTTACCAAAAACATACAGAAATTGTGCAGGAATGGAGAGGAGGGATGTCAATTAAGAGGGAAAAACAACTTTAAAACTAATAAGACCAATATAATGATTCTGCATTTCATTCTGTGGGGTCAGACTGTGGAACGGTGTGGGTGAGGAGTTAAAGCAGTGTCCAAACATTCAACAGTGTAAAACTAAATCTAAAGAATGTGTTTTCGCAGCATACAGGGATTCGAGTGGGGGTGTGAGAGTCACTAGGTGTTCACAGGAAACCGTTATTTATTTTTACATTTATTTATTTATGTTCATTGTTAGTTGGTTTTGTTTTCTGTTGTGTTTTATCACGCTATTTTTGTCTTTCTCGAAAAGTGTATTGTAGCATTATTAGTTATTATTACTATCGCTGTTGTTGCTATTATTATTATTAATATATAAATAAAAATAAATAAAAAAATATTACAACTTGTAATACATTTGACTCTTATGACAACAAACGCTGAGCCATTAATTATTATACAGAAAACAAATCCACACAAACGTGCTGACATACGAACAGCTTAATGCTAACTTTAACATTGAAAACGCCATAGACATGCAACGTTTTTAAGTTATAAAATAAATACATCTATCAACTGTTTCAGAAGACCATAACAGGTCAGTTTAACACAAAAAGGTAAATATTACTCACAGACATATGCTCTTTTGGGTTTTAGTGGTGAAAAATTAAGATAAAGTGAAATAAAAAACAGCTTTGCTTCAAGGGCCTGAAGCTGCCCAAAACCTGCCTGATCGAAAAGCACAGCACTTAATGCTTCCTACTAATACAGTAACATGATTTTGGAGGGTGGTATGCAATTTTTGAGTCCCTCCGTCCATGCCCAGTCACCCAAAATGACCGATATTCGCACACGTCTAAAAAAAACAGAAGACCAGAGCATGCCCAAAAACTGTGTAAATGCTAATCCAAAAGCTGCTGCTGTCCAATGTGACACACAGACTAAAATAAAGCTTTTAAGAGAAAGAGGGTCCACGCTGCTTATCTGAACATTTAAATCATATCAAATCAAATCAATTTTATTTATATAGCGCCAAATCACAACAAACAGTTGCCCCAAGGCGCTTTATATTGTAAGGCAAAAGCCATACAATAATTACGTAAAAACCCCAACGGTCAAAACGACCCCCTGTGAGCAAGCACTTGGCGACAGTGGGAAGGAAAAACTCCCTTTTAACAGGAAGAAACCTCCAGCAGAACCAGGCTCAGGGAGGGGCAGTCTTCTGCTGGGACTGGTTGGGGCTGAGGGAGAGAACCGGGAAAAAGACATGCTGTGGAGGGGAGCAGAGATCAATCACTAATGATTAAATGCAGAGTGGTGCATACAGAGCAAAAAGAGAAAGAAACACTCAGTGCATCATGGGAACCCCCCAGCAGTCTAAGGGTCAGGGTCACCTGGTCCATCCCTAACTATAAGCTTTAGTAAAAAGGAAAGTTTTAAGCCTAATCTTAAAAGTAGAGAGGGTGTCTGTCTCCCTGATCTGAATTGGGAGCTGGTTCCACAGGAGAGGAGCCTGAAAGCTGAAGGCTCTGCCTCCCATTCTATTCTTAAAAACCCTAGGAACTACAAGTAAGCCTGCAGTCTGAGAGCGAAGCGCTCTATTGGGGTGATATGGTACTATGAGGTCCCTAAGATAAGATGGGACCTGATTATTCAAAACCTTATAAGTAAGAAGAAGAATTTTAAATTCTATTCTAGAATTAACAGGAAGCCAATGAAGAGAAGCCAATATGGGTGAAATATGCTCTCTCCTTCTAGTCCCCGTCAGTACTCTAGCTGCAGCATTTTGAATTAACTGAAGGCTTTTCAGGGAATTTTTAGGACAACCTGATAATAATGAATTACAATAGTCCAGCCTACAGGAAATAAATGCATGAATTAGTTTTTCAGCATCACTCTGAGACAAGACCTTTCTCATTTTAGAGATATTGCGCAAATGCAAAAAAGCAGTCCTACATATTTGTTTAATATGCGCACTGAATGACATATCCTGATCAAAAATGAATCCAAGATTTCTCACAGTATTACTAGAGGTCAGGGTAATGCCATCCAGAGTAAGGATCTGGTTAGACACCATGTTTCTAAGATTTGTGGGGCCAAGTACAATAACTTCAGTTTTATCTGAGTTTAAAAGCAGGAAATTAGAGGTCATCCATGTTTTTATGTCTGTAAGACAATCCTGCAGTTTAGCTAATTGGTGTGTGTCCTCTGGCTTCATGGATAGATAAAGCTGGGTATCATCTGCGTAACAATGAAAATTTAAGCAATGCCATCTAATAATACTGCCTAAGGGAAGCATGTATAAAGTGAATAAAATTGGTCCTAGCACAGAACCTTGTGGAACTCCATAATTAGCCTTAGCCTGTGAAGAAGATTCTCCATTTACATGAACAAATTGTAATCTATTAGATAAATATGATTCAAACCACCACAGCGCAGTGCCTTTAATACCTATGGCATGCTCTAATCTCTGTAATAAAATTTTATGGTCAACAGTATCAAAAGCAGCACTGAGGTCTAACAGAACAAGCACAGAGATGAGTCCACTGTCTGAGGCCATAAGAAGATCATTTGTAACCTTCACTAATGCTGTTTCTGTACTATGATGAATTCTAAAACCTGACTGAAACTCTTCAAATAGACCATTCCTCTGCAGATGATCAGTTAGCTGTTTTACAACTACCCTTTCAAGAATTTTTGAGAGAAACGGAAGGTTGGAGATTGGCCTATAATTAACTAAGATAGCTGGGTCAAGTGATGGCTTTTTAAGTAATGGTTTAATTACTGCCACCTTAAAAGCCTGTGGTACATAGCCAACTAATAAAGATAGATTGATCATATTTAAGACCGAAGCATTAATTAATGGTAGGGCTTCCTTGAGCAGCCTGGTAGGAATGGGGTCTAATAGACATGTTGATGGTTTGGAGGAAGTAACTAATGAAAATAACTCAGACAGAACAATCGGAGAGAAAGAGTCTAACCAAATACCGGCATCACTGAAAGCAGCCAAAGAGAACGATATGTCTTTGGGATGGTTATGAGTAATTTTTTCTCTAATAGTTAAAATTTTATTAGCAAAGAAAGTCATGAAGTCATTACTAGTTAAAGTTAAAGGAATACTCGGCTCAATAGAGCTCTGACTCTTTGTCAGCCTGGCTACAGTGCTGAAAAGAAACCTGGGGTTGTTCTTATTTTCTTCAATTAGTGATGAGTAGTAAGATGTCCTAGCTTTATGGAGGGCTTTTTTATAGAGCAACAGACTCTTTTTCCAGGCTAAGTGAAGATCTTCTAAATTAGTGAGATGCCATTTCCTCTCCAACTTACGGGTTATCTGCTTTAAGCTGCGAGTTTGTGAGTTAAACCACGGAGTCAGGCACTTCTGATTTAAGGCTCTCTTTTTCTGAGGAGCTACAGCATCCAAAGTTGTCCTCAAAGAGGATATAAAACTATTGACGAGATAATCTATCTCACTCACAGAGTTTAGGTAGCTACTCTGCCCTGTGTTGGTATATGGCATTGGAGAACATAAAGAAGGAATCATATCCTTAAACCTAGTTACAGCGCTTTCTGAAAGACTTCTAGTGTAATGAAACTTATTCCCCACTGCTGGGTAGTCCATCAGAGTAAATGTAAACGTTATTAAGAAATGATCAGACAGAAGGGGGTTTTTAGGGAATACTGTTAAGTCTTCAATTTCCATACCATAAGTCAGAACAAGATCTAAGATATGATTAAAGTGGTGGGTGGACTCATTTACATTTTGAGCAAAGCCAATTGAGTCTAACAATAGATTAAATGCAGTGTTGAGGCTGTCATTCTCAGCATCTGTGTGGATGTTAAAATCGCCCACTATAATTATCTTATCTGAGCTAAGCACTAAGTCAGACAAAAGGTCCGAAAATTCACAGAGAAACTCACAGTAACGACCAGGTGGACGATAGATAACAACAAATAAAACTGGTTTTTGGGACTTCCAATTTGGATGGACAAGACTAAGAGTCAAGCTTTCAAATGAATTAAAGCTCTGTCTGGGTTTTTGATTAATTAATAAGCTGGAGTGGAAGATTGCTGCTAATCCTCCGCCTCGGCCCGTGCTATGAGCGTTCTGACAGTTAGTGTGACTCGGGGGTGTTGACTCATTTAAACTAACATATTCATCCTGCTGTAACCAAGTTTCTGTAAGGCAGAATAAATCAATATGTTGATCAATTATTACATCATTTACTAACAGGGACTTAGAAGAGAGAGACCTAATGTTTAATAGACCACATTTAACTGTTTTAGTCTGTGGTGGAGTTGAAGGTGCTATATTATTTTTTCTTTTTGAATTTTTATGCTTAAATAGATTTTTGCTAGTTATTGGTGGTCTGGGAGCAGGCACCGTCTCTACGGGGATGGGGTAATGAGGGGATGGCAGGGGGAGAGAAGCTGCAGAGAGGTGTGTAAGACTACAACTCTGCTTCCTGGTCCCAACCCTGGATAGTCACGGTTTGGAGGATTTAAGACAATTGGCCAGATTTCTAGAAATGAGAGCTGCTCCATCCAAAGTGGGATGGATGCCGTCTCTCCTAACAAGACCAGGTTTTCCCCAGAAGCTTTGCCAATTATCTATGAAGCCAAAATCATTTTTTGGACACCACTCAGACAGCCAGCAATTCAGGGAGAACATGCAGCTAAACATGTCACTTCCGGTCCGATTGGGGATGTGCCCAGAGAAAACTACAGAGTCCGACATTGTTTTTGTAAAGTTACACACCGATTCAATGTTAATTTTAGTGACCTCCGATTGGCGTAACCGGGTGTCATTACTGCCGACGTGAATTACAATCTTACCAAATTTACGCTTAGCCTTAGCCAGCAGTTTCAAATTTCCTTCAATGTCGCCTGCTCTGGCCGCCGGAAGACAATTGACTATGGTTGCTGGTGTCGCTAACTTGTCAAAACAGAGTCGCCAATAACCAGAATTTGATCCTCGGCGGGTGTGTCGTCGAGTGGGGAAATACGGTTAGAAATGTGAATGGGTTGGCGGTGTACACGGGGCTTCTGTTAGAACTACGCTTCCTCCTCACAGTCACCCAGTCGGCCTGCTTTCCCGGCTGCTCGGGATCTGCCAGAGGGAAACTAACGGCGGCTAAGCTACCTTGGTCCGCACCGACTACAGGGGCCTGGCTAGGTGTAGAATTTTCCACGGTGCGGAGCCGAGTCTCCAATTCACCCAGCCTGGCCTCCAAAGCTACGAATAAGCTACACTTATTACAAGTACCATTACTGCTAAAGGAGGCCGAGGAATAACTAAACATTTCACACCCAGAGCAGAAACGTGCGGGAGAGACAGGAGAAGCCGCCATGCTAAACTGGCTAAGAGCTAGTAGCTGCGCTAAGCTAGCGGATTCCTAAAAACAAACAAAGTGAATAATGTGTAAATAATTTAGAGGTGAGTCAGCAGAGGGAGTGCTTTAGTTAAGGCACGTGAAGATTACACTGTGAAACAAATCGTTATCTAGGTAACTAGATCAATCTAACTGTGCAGATTAAACAGCTAACAGATACAGAAAAACACCGCTGTGCTCCGGAACAGGAAGTGATACAATACCGCAGTGAGAGCCAACCACCAGAGAGCCAAAATGACTTCTAACCTGAGAGTAATGTGATTTCTTTTTTGTTCAATTACAGAAATTTTTTGTTTGTTTGTTTGTTTTTTTTTCCATGTGTGTGACTTCTTTCCTAGGCAGAGAAAGTCCAATAAAAGGTGTTAATTATTTGTCAGTATGAAGTCAAAACACTGCGTTTGACCTTTATGCATGCCGTGCCCATATTTGACTGCTCAGATATTTTGTTTCAGCTATACTTTAAGTACAAATTTAAATAAAATGCAGATTGTTTTTCTGGATTTTGATGGACCTTTTTGTTATTGAGTGGTGCAGATAATCATCCAAGCTGTCTGCAGTGATGTGGGCGGGGCAGCGGAGTTTCTGTGCTCGAGTAATGACTGCTGTGCTCAAGTCAATTCAGATGGAGCCGAGATCAAGACATTGCTTGATCTCGATCATCTCACACCTGCTGCAGACATCACAAAACCCAAAACACTGAACGTGCTGTTGGTGCAGTAACTTCATCCAACTGGAATGACACGAGAACGAATCCAATTCAAAAACATTTTTTGACCAAAGAAAGTTTATATTTACACTCCGACACATGAAGAAAAACTCCTGTGCCTCACGGGATTAAAGCTGCTGGATGGGAGTTTTGCAGAGAGGCACTTCTATCTAGTATTGCTGTGATTATAACCTTTTAAACATTATATCTAACCTGTGCATAACATTAAATGGCATGAGTCAAGGATCCTGTAAGTGCAGGTCCGATGGATAAGTCACCTCATCCAGAGTTCTCGTTAAAGGCCACAGAAAGACCAGACACCCCAAGAAATGAGACAAAGACTGTGTAAAGGACAGCTTGAGGTTTTGTTCCATCCCTGTGAAAGACCATGAAATTTGCAGCAGGGATAGAAGTAGCTGGCAATCAACCACACAACGTGCCCGTGACCTTGGAAGAAGCTCACAGGGATGCAAGCCAACAATGTAAGAGAACACAGGGAGTGTTAGCCACATCGGGCTGTACTGAGGTGGGAAGTCCAAGCCAGTGCCAAATGAAAATTAATTAATTACTTAATTAAATTGTTTTTCCAGACTTGTATCAAACTCAGCTGCACAGGACACAACCAAGAGAGACTTGCTTGGAAAACAAGCCAAGGTGTCTGTTGGTTCTCAGCCAGTTTCAGTAAATTACAACCCAATTCCAATAAAGTTGGGACATTGTGTGACATGTAAATAAAAACAGAATACAATGATTTGCAAATCCTCTTCAACCTATATTCAACTGAATACACCACATTTTATTAACAAGAACGTCTTTTTCAGGGACGTCCCTGCTTATTTCTGCAAGACAATGCCAAGCCACATTCTGCACGTTTTACAACAGCGTGGCTTCATAGTAAAAGAGTGCAGGTACTAGACTGGTCTGCCTGCAGTCCAGACCTGTCGCCCATTGAAAATGTGTGGCGCATTATGAAGCGCAAAATACCACAACGGAGACTCCGGACTGTTGAACAACTGAAGTCGTACATCAAGCAAGAATGGGAAAGAATTCCACCTACAAAGCTTCAACAATTAGTGTCCTCAGTTCCCAAACGCTTATTGAGTGTTGTTAGAAGGAAAGCTGATGTAACACAGTGGGAAACATACCACTGTCCCAGCTTTTTTGAAACCTGTTGCAGGCATCCATTTCAAAATGAGCAAATATTTGCACAAAAACAATAAAGTTTATCAGTTTGAACATTAAATATCTTGTCTTTGTGGTGTATTCAATTGAATATAGGTTTAAGAGGATTTGAAAATCATTGGATTCTGTTTTTATTTACATTTTACACAAATGTTTGTATTGGCTGTTGCCAATACAAACAAAAGGTGCTGAAAATACCACCAGCTGCTGGGAGGTGTTTTCTGATGAACTCATGAACCAGCAGGACTTCAGCCTCACACGTCCGCTGGGACACACATTACTGCTCTGCTTCCCAGCTGTTTAAAAGTAAATAATCTCAGCTCAAAATCTTTAATTTAACTTAATTTAAAAAGACACCAACACTCACCGCACACAGTGCTCTGTGTCCAGAGCGCTGTCATGATTATTCATCGTAAGGTTCTGGTGACAATGAATAACCAAAACAAATATCATCTGCTGCAGCCAGCAGCTGTCGCTTCTCTGTGCTAAAGTTCTGGACGGGCCGAGAACCAAACAACACACAGTGCCACCCTCAGCCCCTCGGCCCCCAATTTTGTTCACACTGCAAAGCTCCATTTGCATTTACAGGCTGAAGTGACACAAATTACATTTGAGAACAATTTCAGGATGTTAATATCTCCTTGTCTTCTGTCCTGGACTCATATTTTAGCACCAAGGGTTACTTCCCCAGACAACACGGGTACCAATTTGTAGCTGGGTGGACTAGGACGATGCTGCTGAAGTGTCATGTCCAAGAAGACAGATAATGTGACCAGGACAGGACAGTTCACATGGACTGGGCTAAATATCATGTCTCATCTAGTTATTCAAATCAAAACTCAGGATGGTGTGCATAAGAAGCCCAAAACCATCTCCGTTTCTGTTCAAAGTAGACAAGCAGTAAAATTTTAATTCATTATATTTCTCAATAAATAAATAAAATGCAAAAAACCTGATTATTTAATACGGCTTTGTTTTCCTCTATGCAGTACCTCCTCCCACCAGCAGATGCCTCTATGGTCCATCAGTGTGCGAGTGGAGGTTGTGACCAGAGGATCATGTGTTTGACTCTTCCCAGTGTGCAGCTGAGTGTGTGAGTGAATGGATGAATGTGAGGCATCACTGTTAGGCTCTTCATGCTTGTGTATCTGATGGGAACCTGATGTATAACTGCAGTCACTTCTCAGTCATCAAACCAGCGAGTGTAAACAAAGTCTGCTGAAGTGAAGAAAAACCAGAGACAAAAGACTGGACAGTGTGCACGCTGACCCGCTCTGCCAGCGTGACCAAGCTGATGAACAATTTAACAAGATGCAAGCGCAGCATACTGGAGCAGCACGTCCACCGCGCTGCAGTGACCTGGGACAACCACCGCCGGGGGAAAGACGTTACATAAGCTCAGAGCAGCACAGACACGCTGTGCTATTGATCCAAACCCAGCAAACTCATGTTTCAGTCGCCTGCCACTGTGCACAACACACACACACACACACACACACAAGAACAGAACACATGAAACACACCCATGACAGGTTGACCAATGAACACGCGCTACACAATATCAATTAAGCTGCTAAAACCCACTACGCTGAAACACACGGGATACTACATTAAACGCTGTGCGATAATTACATATTACTTTAAACATTACAGACATTATCTTACAGATTACGTACATTATGATATACACTTTACACTAAACATTACATTATACATTATGTACGAGGTCTGTTAGAAAAGTATCGGACCTTTTTATTTTTTTCAAAAACCTGATGGATTTGAATCACATGTGCTTGCCTTTGTGTGAGCATGGGTGGAGTCGCTCGTCATTTTTTCATTGCAAGGAAAATGGCAGAACGACTGGAGCAGCGCGACTGCATCAAATTTTGTTAGAAACTGGGCCACAGCCAGGTGGAAACCATTCGGATTATTCAGATGGCTTTGGGTGACGATCCTCTCAGCATCACACAGATTAAGGAGCGGTACAACCGGTTTAAAGGTGTCCGCACAACGGTGGAGAGCGAGCCGCGCTCCGATCGGCATCAACACGCTGAAACGACCGGATCATTTCCAAAGTGAACGCTGTGGTGATGTGGGACCGTCGTGTGACTATCCGAGAAATTGCGGAAGAGGTGGACATCAGCACTTTTAAGGCACATTCCACTGTGACAGAAGATTTTGCCATGAAAAGAGCGGCGGCGAAATTCATCGGCACGAAGCTGATGGCGCAGCAAAAGCAGCTCCGTGTTGAAGTCTCACAGGACATGTTGTGACATGCTTGTGTCATGCATCTTGCACCATTCGGAAGATTCAGACGGCTTTCGGTGGCTTTTCAGTCGTGAATATCTGAGAAATTGTGGACGAGGTGGACATGTTACAACATGTCCTGTGAGACTTCAACACGAAGGCGCTGTTGCTGCGCCATCAGCTTCGTGCTGATGAATTTCGCTGCCACTCTTTTCATGGCAAAATCTTCTTTCACAGTGAAATGTGCCGAAAAAGTGCTGATGCCCACCTCTTCCGCAATTTCTCGGATAATCACACGACGGTCCCACATCACCACAACGTTCACTATGGAAATGATCCGGTCGTTTCAGCGTGTTGATGCCAATCGGAGCGTGGCTCGCTCTCCACCGTTGTGCGGCCGTCTTTAAACTGGTTGTACCGCTCCTTAATCTGTGTGATGCCCAGAGGATCGTCACCGAAAGCCGTCTGAATAATCCGAATGGTTTCCACCTGGCTGTCGTCCAGTTTCTGGCAAAATTTGATGCAGTCGCGCTGCTCCAGTCGTTCAGCCATTTCCTTGCAAAGAAAAAACGATGAGAGACTCCACCCATCCTCACACAAAGGCTGCTTACAAGCAAATGACACAACCGACAGGCGTGAAAAAAAATCAAGCATGCGCACAAAGCTTCAAGGTTTGCTCATGCAAGCACACGTGATTCAAATCCATCAGGTTTTTGAAAAAAATAAAAAGGTCGGATACTTTTCTAACAGACCTCGTACACTACATAAAATGGAAAATGGACTGCATTTATATAGAGCTTTTCCATCTGAATTAGATGCTCAAAGCGCTTTACAATGATGCCTCACATTCACACAGACACACTTAAGGTGCGCAATACACACCAGGAGCAACTAGGGGATTAAGGACCTTGCCTAAGGGCCCTTAGTGATTTTCTGGTCATGTTGGGTTTTGAACCAAGATCCTCTGGTCTCAAGCCCAACACTTAACCACGAGACCATCATCTGTCCCATAAACATAACAGAGTGCAGCAAGTTTCCAAACTTATTTGTGTTTTGCTTCTGATTATTCAGGAACTCCCTGATGATGCATCCTGAGGCAGAAGATTTTAAAGTGTAACACTCCAGTTGTGAAGCTTTCTGCCAGCGTGCACAATATCCAAGTTAAAAACTCTCAAGTTCATCCAGCCTGCAGTGGTGTGGTGGTTTCCTGCTGCGTATATTTAATACACACAGACAGAGGCTGACCAGAGCAAATACAAAACCTGAAAGTTTAGCAAAACCTATCGTACAAAAAACGAGGGTAAAGGCTACATGCCACGTGATGTGGTTTATATCAGCAGAGCAACACCAGCGGAGCGCCTCAAAACCTCACACTCACCACATTCTAATCTAAAGAAATCATAAGGCATTTTATTTTGAAGGTCAGCAAGTTTCCTAACAACAGCATCATGATGATTTCTCTCTATGTGTGGTACTGAAATGACGTGCTAATAACCTGCTGAGTCAGCATGTTTCAATCCAATCGCCCGTGGATGAGGACGTAGAAGAAAAAATTATTGTTGTTCTCCGTTAGCATGGCTCCTCCCCCTGCTAATACTACGGCCGGGCTACCAGAGGATGGTCACGTTGCTCTTTACCCTGTTCACCCCGTCACTGAGCGTGCAGCACAGTCAGGGGCAGAAGAGCAAGGACAGAGGAGGCTGTTCCAGCTGCTCGCTCTCCACCTGCATGAATAATTCAAACCTGAAAGCATTTTTCAAGTTTCCCTGAAGCACAAAAACAAAGTGAATGCCAGTGGGTTCATAAGCTACTCATATGCAGCATGAATTACCCTGTTCAAACAGGATCTCATCAGGCTGCACAACAGCGCGGCCTGCTGAAGGCACAGGCACCAGGACTCACGTTATCCACTCCAAGATGTCAGGGTTCAGCAGGAATATCTGAAACAGCTCCAACAACGCAAAGGTACGTCCAAATACAGCCTGATAAAACTGATCAGAACATGGAACAGGAGCAGAGCTGCTGCTGTTTACTGGTGGATCAGAGGAGAAAATACTGTAAACAGCTGCTTTAAAGCAAAATTCATCAGGATGTTACAAAGTATCTGCATCCAGATCTGATTAGCGCTGATGACTGCTACCCACAGTTCACTTTATCAAAATGTCAAAACAAATGCACTTCTGCAACAAATAACCTTTAAAATGTAACCTGTTAAATGTGCAACATACCACCCAGAACTTCAATTAAACGTAATACAACTGTGACAACAAAAAAAAACACACACATGTACTCGGCATCAGCTGATGAACTAAACTGATCGCACACCATCAACTCATCATGTAATAACATGAAGCCACAGAGACACCTAACAACTTATGTGTCATACGGCACGTGTTCCTCATCACCTTTAAAGGAGACCTGCATTGAAAAAAATGCAGTCAGATTTTTTGAACAAAAATGACTTACATTTACACATGAGATCCTTCTGAATGTAGTAAAGTAAATCTACAAGCCCAGATCTGTCATTCAACGGAGAAATCTTCATTTGAAAATGACAAATTTACAGCTAACATTTAGCCCTCCGCAAACTGTCCCTGTCATCATGGACGCTGTCGAGACGTCACGGACAAGATCCTCTCCCAGCATGCATTGCCCCAATTGTAATTTGTGGATTTACGTCAGTTTGCATCTGCACCTTTTTTTTTTGTCTTATACGGAAGGATCTACTTTTTTTAAAACTTCATATTGTCTTGCGGCACGTTTGGTGAGTACACATTTCTTTGATTTGTGCTTGAAAATTATTTTGGGGGACTTTTTCATACGCCCGTTTGATTGAGTGGTGTCGCAATGAAAATCTACTGTCTTTCGCCTCCGGTACCATCGCGGGATATGGAGGCGAGACCCGCAAAGAATCCCAGTCATTAAAAATATATAAACCTCTCTCAGCGTCCATGGAGCTCTGGGGCTCCGATTGCCAAGACGTGCAGTGTTGTGGATTTTGCTGCAAGAAGTCTGTCCTTGCAGCAACACGTGTACCGGCCGCTTCGCATTAAAACAGCAAGCGTAGCGGAGGCAGAGAGTGGGAGAGGAAGAACGGCGCCCGCTGTCGATGTCGTTGCTGATCTGAGCACACAGATCTGTATCTCACATTCATTGCAGCTTACTTTTGGATGTTGAAACCAGGATGTGTATAAGTAACATTACTAACAGATAAAATCAATTTCAATGCGGGATCGGACTGAAGGCGGGAGCGCGTCGTCTTGTCCCTGACGTCATGGAAATGATACGGCTGTACAAACTGTTTTCACAGAGGGCTAAATTTTACCTGCAAATTTGTCATTTTTAAACGAAGATTTCTCCGCTGAATTACAAATTTGGGCTTATAGATTTACTTTACTGCATTCACAAGGGTCTTATAAATACATATCAGCTATTTCTTTCTGAAATCTGACCACATTTATTTCAATGCAGGTCTACGTTAAAAACACGCTGCTGCAACAACAACAACAACATACTACCACAGAAAAAACAATGACATGGCACTCACCTGCAGCCAAGTCGGTTCATCACCATCCAGTACATGGAAGAGAGAAAGAAGAAATGTTATTTTACAGACTTTGTGACATCAGGCAAATAAACAGTGATGTCACAAAATGTCACAGCAGGACCATTACAATAAAACCTCTAAAGGAGAACCCGACTGATAAAACTGATTACAGTTTTGATATTTCATGGTCTTATAACTCAATGCTAAAATACCCTCGGCCGTATGAGCAAAGTCTTCTTTATATCTTGCAGTTTAAATCATTAAGATCCTATTGCTTTACGTACAATTTGTACATGTTCAATAAAGCCCATCAATCAATCAAAAACAAGATTTTCGTTTTAGCGGCGTCTGCAGTAGTGCCTGCGTCTGCATGTACATGAGCTTTTGACAAGAGCGGAAACAGCTTTGAGTTAGCAGAGGTTAGCGTGCACGATGATGTCCGCAAAATGTCTTGGAAATGACTCCAGAGGTGTTTCCAGGTCAAACAAACAGCATTTTCACTTTTAGAAGTGTTTATTTCTAGCTAGCTTTATGTAACACTGGTCAACAACAAAAAATTTATTCCATGGACTTTGAGAACTGATTTAGGGTCATTTTGAGGTACTGAATCTGAGCTCAGATTTCCTCTGTCATATTACGGTTCTTGCAATCTGCATGTTCCATACTGATGGATCATGCAAAAGTTGCTCATTCACTCACAGGTTTTAGATAGATAGATATATACGTTATTGATCTCACAGTGGAGAAATTACATGTACACTCCAGTTACCTCAGACAGCAATTAGTCCACAATTATTACTTGTTTACCGTAATAATGGCACACATCAGAATTAAAGACAGCACATACACATTTGACATTGTTTATGTGCACTAAGTTTGAAGAAGTCCGTTATCCGAATTGAGGCAAGTGGGTGAAGGTCACGCAGCAACCCTGAGATGCGCCGCCGTCAGCTTGGAAACTGCACCGCCCCCGCAGAAGGGGGAAGGAGTGACGTGAGCAGGCACCGGAGTGGGGGGTGTTTGATGGGGGGTAGGAGGGGGTGGGGGGAGGTAATGGAGCATGCTTCAGTCCTATGAAAACAGTTTATTGTCTTTGTGAGATAAGAAACAGCCAAATGTTCCCCAGGCCGAAGAAATTCCTCTGGAGGGAAAACAGTCGGGCAATTTGACCTTCAGGCTTGATAAGCCTGTAATGTTGTGGTTTGAGCAGTGAAAACACTTTTTACAGTTCCATTTGAACAACCAAATCCCAATTTTGAATTAAGAATATTCCCAATAATGAATTAAAAGAATATTCACTGGCGTCTGAAATCTTCAGTTTCAACTGCAAGGCACGCATCTGCTCCAAGATGTCATCCAATCTGCGTCTGAGTTCAAGAGTCATTGCAGTCTGAGAATGTACTGTCTTGCCCACCTCGTTAATCATGACAAACAAGCGAGGGGCCGTGGTTCTTGATGACGCCGTCTTGCCAATTTTCTGGTAGATCAGGGCAGCATATAAGCCAAAAAGTACCAGCCCTGCTACCATAAGACCAAAAATGAATAAATCCGTGACATCCTCAATGGAGAAAGGAGCCAACCATGCCACACGCCAGGAACTCCAGGAGTCGAGAACACAGCCCGCAGGATATGTTCCATCTGGGCAGGTAGGATCCCCCGGTCCTGACCTTCTTGTAGAAAAAATGGTGTCAATAGCGTTCAGAGACCAGCTGATCAATTCCATGGTTAATCCAATAGTACTCCAATAGATCCAGAATCCAATATAATTTGAGCAATTCACAGTCTGGTGAAGTAGGGACTTGAAGGTTAAAGGCAGAGAACAGAGATAAGGGAGAGTGGAGGAGATGCGACCGCCCTCGTCGGAGTCCCAAGCTGAATGCCACAAAAGCAGCTTCAAAAGCTTAGTTTTTAAACCAGGTTCATGAGAGTGAACAAGTGCCATAATTTAATTTATGGCGCTGAAGAGGTGTGTGAGACTGCAGCTATTGCTTCAATGCTTGACACTATACCATAGCAACTTTAAACGGTTGACACAAAGTGCTGTACACAAAAACATCCATTAAAACATACATTTATATAGCTTTAGCATACCTCAAGTGACTATGTTTGTGGCGTGTACACAGAAAAGGCTTCCTCTGCATTACAGCATCTCTTTGTGCAAAGTGTGCTGTACGAGGTCTGTGAGAAAAATGTCCGACCTTATTATTTTTTAAAAAAAACATATGGATTTGAATCACGTGTGATTACATCAGCCAAGTTTGAACCCTTGTGGGCATGCGAGAGTTTTTTCACGCCTGCTGGTGACGTCATTCGCCTGTGAGCACGCCTTGTGGAAGGAGTGGTCCAGCCCCCTCGTCGGAATTCCTTTGTCTGATAAGTTGCTGAGAGACTGGCGCTGTGCTTGATCAAAATTTTTTCAAAAACTGTGAGGGACATCCGAGTGGACACATTCGAGAAATTCAGCAGGTTTTTGGTCGTCATCCTGTTTCAAGCTGAAAACCTCCAAATTTAAGCCTCTGTTGACCCAGGACGTCGTGAGAGAACAGAGAACTTTCAGAAGAGGTCGGAATCAGCAGTTTATCCGGACATTCCACTGTTAAAGGAGATTTTTTTAATGAAAGACGCGCGGATGGATTGGCGCGTCGGCTCGCAGCCGGCGCGGCGTGCGCGCCACAGGAAAAACACCTCCGTTGGAAGTCTTAAGGACAAGTTGGAACATGCCCTGCTGTTAAAAAATTTCTCAGATACTCACTCAACTGAAAGCCACCAAAAGCCGCCTGGATTTTACAAATGGTTATCAACACGGAGGTGTTTTGTCCTGTGGCGGGCGCGCCGCGCCGGCTGCGAGCCAACGTGCCAATCCGTCTGCACGTCTTTCATTAAAAAAAAAATCTCCTTTAACAGTGGAATGTCCGGATAAACTGCTGATTCCGACCTCTTCTGAAAGTTCTCTGTTCTCTCACGATGTCCTGGGTCAACAGAGGCTTAAATTTGGAGGTTTTCAGCTTGAAACAGGATGACGACGTCGCCTCGGAGCGCTGCACGACGTCCCGCTCCGTGGGAAGTCCTTACAGCGATAGAAACAATCCAAAATCTCTCATCAGCCGTTAAAATTTTCACAGAAAATCAGCTGAATTTCTCGAATGGTGTCCACTCGGATGTGCCTCACAGTTTTAAAAAAAATTTTGATCAAGCACAGCGCCAGTCTCTCAGCAACTTCTCAGACAATGAAAATCCGACGAGGGGGCTGGACCACTCCTTCCACAAGGCGTGCTCACAGGCGAATGACGTTACCGACAGGCGTGAAAAAACTTACACATGCGCACGAGGGTTCAAGCTTGGCTGATGCAATCACACGTGATTCAAATCCATATAGTTTTTTAAAAAATAAAACTGTCGGTTTCTTTTCTAATAGACCTCGTATAGTTGAACAATGCACAGAGACACTATCTGCAGCAATATCATGTTGTAGTTCTTTGGAGCTGGTCTGAGAGTTGACTATGACTGTTCTCACCATCCTTTGCTTCAGCTGATCTGAGATTTTTCTTGGCCTGTCACTTCGGGTCTTAACTAGTACTGTGCCTGTGGTCTTCCATTTCCTCACTATGTTCCTCACAGTGGAAACTGACAGCTGAAATCTCTGAGATAGCTTTTTGTATCCTTCCCCTAAACCATCATGTTGAACAATCTTTGTTTTCAAGTCATTTGAGAGTTGTTTATAGGCTCTCATGTTGCCTCTCATTAGAAGAGATGCAAAGAGGAGAAACATTTGTAAATGGCCACCTTAAATACCCCTTCTTACCCTTCTTGCTAAATGTATTCAAATCAATAAAATGACAAGGGTGCCCAAAGTTATGCACCTACCTAATATCTGGACACTAACTGTAAATACTAGAAACTCCATTTCACTTCTAAAATAATATGCATACATCACGAACATGAACAAGCGAGGATCTTCAACATCTCACCATGTCATTTAGCTCCTTCAGACTTTATTTTGAGTAAATGCTTCAGGGGAGCATTGGCCCCCAGACCCACGCCTTTTTAAGCATTTTTCTTTATTTGCTTCTCACATTCCTGGAAAAGCTCCTCACCATCTAACCATGTCCTTTAGGTCCTTCAGACCTTTTTCAGTAAAATTGTTTTTGGGAGCATGAGCATGACAAAAACCTGTCAGCGACCCCCCACCAGTTTGTACAGGGGTCAAAAGTTAAAGTTGCTCCAATTTTGGGAAAAAATGATGCAAATTATTGGTTAATCGGGTTTTAAAAAGTAAGAGATTGCGTTGTGTCGTGCTTAGTTCATGTTACAGGGTAAAATATGTCACATGTCATAGAATCCAATGGACATTGACCTTGTTTGACCTTTACTTTGGAAACCAAGGATTCAGCACTGTCAAAACTATTCCATTTATTAATCCAAGTAACTCAACCAATAATTTGCATCACTTTCTACCAAAATTAGAGCAACTCTCTTTACCTTTTGACCCCTGTACAAACTGAAATTGACCTTTGTCACCATTCGTGCCGTTTTTACAACAAAACTCAATAACATTCAGTCACAGATAGTCCAAACTATACCTTTGTGGAATATTTATATCAAACAAGTAACGTGATGTAGTTTTCAATTTGACTGTAGCATTTTTAAATTTTGACCCCTGTGTAATTTTTCAATTGACCGCTACCTGGCCACCTATTAAAAATTCAAGTGGCCAGTCGTTTATTTTTTTTTAGTGTAGTGTCTAAGGTGTATTTGTGCTGAATTTGATGCTTGTATCACCATCTGAAGGATTTTTTTTCAGTTATCTGCTGCACTAATAAGACAAGAGCGTGAACCAGCTGCTGTCTGTTAGCTTAATGTTAGCTTAAACATGTGTATGTAAGAACCCTCGAATTAAAGGAGAAATGCTGCTTTTAACAATCTGGAGATCATTTCTGGCATAAAATATGGTCGTTTACTCATCAATATAAGTTTGGTGTCAATAGAAGTCCATAGTTTTCTTGACGTCTCATTTTCTCACGTCTCACATTCACATTTGGCTAATCCCCAATCAGTGGACAGTTTTGTGGATAGTTTAAACTCA